>NW_020897804.1:548300-628477 GCF_003984885.1 Neopelma chrysocephalum | reverse complement strand
CTTCCCACAGCTACTGTGTCCCGTGACAATAAGGAGGAAGTCCTCTCTTGGATCAGACTGGTTCTCAGATACAGCTTCAGCTCATGATAGACAAACTGAGGTGAAGATATGATGTTGGTGTCAAACATCTCTGTGCTCCATCATGCATCTACTGAAGCTACAAGTGCTCCAGACAGCCAGGAAAGTCAGTGTGTGTGTGCACTAGAGAGGAAGGATTTCCAAATTTCCTTATGCAGCCCTACTATCCCCTCTCTGGTCCTCAGTCCTTTCTCACACAGGCAGGCTGAGAGGGTGCAGATCTTTCTGATCATACCCAGAAGTTCCTCATTGCTCCAGAAACAATGATGTCCTGATATTGCTGAACCTCAGTTCAACTGGGAGACCTCTCCTTTCACCAGTTTGGGACCCCTTTCCCTAAAGAAGCCAGGAGTCTCATCCCATGTGTGAGCTGTGATGGCTGTAGGCCAGCTCGGCACCTCTCCTCTGTTTCAGGCACATCAACAGTAACAAGGGGGAAGCAGCAGAGGTTAAAGCAGAAGTAAATCTCTTCACTGAGAGGGTGGCCAGTCATTGGAACAGGGTCCCAAGGGAAGTGGTCATGGCACCAAGCCTGCCAGAGTTCAGGCTGGATGATGGACAATGCTCTTAGTCATACACTTTAGTTTTAGGTAGTCCTGTGAGGAGCAGGGAGTTGGACTTGATGATCCTTATGGATCCTTTCAACCTGAGATATTCTATAATTAAGTTATGCCTTACTATTTTGTATAACTTTCAACAGTGAGCCCAGCCTGTAATATTCGAAATTTAATGTTTGAGTCTAAGTAAATTTCTGACAGGTTTTTGGGATCTTTTTGAGCCTCTAATGAACGTCCGAGCTTATGCTCCAGTTTGTGCTGTTGAAGTAAGATTGTAGGAAAGAAAAATAACTTTAAACAAAAATAACAGCACCCAGACACATACTGAACGGACTGATGTGAAAAACATGCATGTGTACTGCACTGAATTTCTCCATGTCACAGAAATATTGACATGATGGTATGCCAATTAATCCCACAAAAGCTGAATTATTTTGCAGAGCAGTAAACAACAGCTCTGATTTTTACCCCAAGCCTCATCACATACAACCAGTTTCAAATCTTAGAATGAAAGTAAAATGGACTTTTCTTTGGGACCTAATTAGTTTTACAGTGCTGAGACTTGTTTTTTGATGTTTCTTTTGTTCCCCTCTCTTATAGACAGAAACTCTGCTTCTTCAGGTGGAAAAGAGAAATCTGTGTGACTGTGTAGCTGTCAATCTACTGAACTAAATCCTGGAGGCCACCAAGGAGAGTCACCTGTTCAGCAGTTTTTAAAATGCAGCTGTATAAAATACAGCTTTATGGAATTAATGTTGCAAGCATGTATGCCCCAATGTACCGGTGAAATTAGGGGCCTGTGTCTTATGTATTTGTCTGCTCTGTATTTTTTTAAAAGAGTACCCTCTTTTCACACTTGCTGGATTGCCAGTAATGGCTCAATTCAATAAATCTGTTACTTAATATTAGAGTGGGGGAAAAATGTACCTGCTTTGATTTTTAAATCAGAGTTTGCCAAGTGTAACCCACAAGATAAATTTGGCCAACAGTGCTGTAGAGACACTTGCAGCTGTTTTTTGTCTCCAATATGAACATATCTCTGTGGTAACTTACCCAGTTATATTGAGACAGGACACTGTGGTCTCTGTAGGCTTTGCTTGTGTATTACAGATGATGGAAGTCCTTTCTGTTTGTTGTCTGCACTGTGACAACCTTGAGGCATGTTGTAGTTCTGTCAGCTATAATGAGGTGTGTGTCATGAGGAGTTACATGTGTGCTGTGCTTGCACCAAACCAGTTTATATCTCAGTGCTGAGTTTTCTGTTATCCTGCATAAGAGTATTATTTTCTTCAATTAAAGTGTTTAGTTTCTTCCCCTTCTTCCCTAGACACTCCATTCTTAACCTAGTGTATCTCTAAATAGCTTTATCTTGGCAAGTCAAATGGATAGTATACAAAAAGGAGAAGAAGGGTATGACTAGGCAGCCTTGCCAGTTCCAGCTGTACCAAATGCTGCCACCAGCAACTGCTCAGCATCACATTGAAGGAAAGCTCCGTGCAGTGCCAAGAAGTTCCTTCCTGGGAGTGTGCCTTATTTTACTTCAAGTGAAGCACAGTGATTAGGACACACATATTTGGTCCATTCTGTGACATACTGAACTCTGACTGTTTTGGTTTTTCCTTGTAGTCGCCTTTGAAATCTGCTCTTTTTGTTTCAGGCATGAAGAAAGACTTGTGTACCTGAAAGCTGAGATCGTTTTTATCCTCAACTCTACCCCTTTATTGTAAGACAGTGTCTACTCACAAATCTGAATTAGGTTGTAGATGCTTGGAGTTTGTCTGACATGAATTATTAACTATCTCGAACCATTCCAACATTGAGCTGTGGGGTGCTAACTTGGCTTGGGAAGGGAATGGGTCATCTGAAGACAAAAATCTCTTCAGCTGATTTGGAAGAAAGTGCCTGCCTGTCGCCTTGCTTCTCTAACTAAACTGATGTGACTTTGCTGGAAGTGGATGAGAGAGGAAATTAAACTACTGCTCTGCCAGTGAAGTTCTAGGTATGGTAACAAAGAGCTGGGGGAGTAGGGGAACACCATAGAGAGCCTGAGTGGCTTCCCAAACCTGTCCAGGGCTTGGAAAGTGTGCAACTCCTGCACACTGAGAAGTGCATCATGCTCTCTTGTGTGGGACCAGGACACAGGCCAGCACAGAAGCTCAGTGTGAACTGAAGAGGGGATTCGGATGTTATTTTTCCAAATTCCCTCAGAGAGCACCTGTGCTGTGTGTTTTTCCCTAAGTCCATTCACACAGCCTGGGAGCACTGGCACTGCTGATATCAGGCTGCTTGACAAAACCAGAGTCACTGCAAGCTTCACCTGCAGCTCCCCTCCCAGAGAGTGGGAAAGAGCAACAGTCCTTACCCATGCATGGCAGAGCACTCTTAGGACTTCTGGAGCAAAGCCTCCTTTGGAGGGCTTCAGCTGATCCTGGCTGCAGCAGAGTGGTTTCTCAGAGCTTCTTGGCTTCTGTTGCACTTGGCTCGTCCCCGTCTTGTTATAGCTTGGCTTTGTGCCCCTGCTTTGCTCTGGACCTGTCTTATCTGTCCTCTCTAGTCTGGCACTGCCTTCCCTCTAGTCCTGGGGATTTCTCAGTGAACCATCCTGGTGAATCTGTGTGTAGGTACTGCAGGTGTGAGTCGTGGAGCCGATCGTCCTCAAGTCAGCTGAGTCCAGCTGGAGCACTGCCAGAGCAAGAAGTGACACTCCAATTTCCCACGGAGTGAACACAGTGCTGAGGAACACTGCCATCTCATTCCCAGGGAAGACATTTTGGGAAAGGGCCTCTTTTTACCTGAAAGCCAACATTCCCATCGCAGAACTTGGAGGAAGTCCCCGAAGAGTTCAGGTGGCGAAAGCTCTGCTCCCTAAACTGAGTTAATCTGTGGACTGTCCCCCAGGGTGCTGTAATCTCACTGGCTTGTGACAGGCGTGGACAGGAACCTAGCCATGGTCAGTCACTGTTTTTTCCAGATGTTGAGTAGTAAGGTGTTCTGGCACAACTGGAAACACCTGTAGATGTTCATGAATTTTTCCCTTTGTGTCTGCACAGACACTGGCTTGAACAAAAGAAAACATGACCATGTGGAAATATTTTCCTTCAGTCATTTTGCTATGATTTTATGGTTCACGTTGTTAGAACTGGGGAAGTGAAACACAGGACAAAACTGGGCTGTTGCCCCAAGAGAAAGCAGCCAGGAGGGGGATAGATGGGGAAAGGGGAATAGGGTCATAAAAAAACACATGCATCCTTCTTGCTGTACACCTTGTCCTGTTTTATTCCCTGTGCTACGTTATGTGGTGCCTCTTACTTTGTGACTGCACTGAAAGCTCTCTGGGGCAGAGAAGTTGTCATGTCAGTAGCACTGTCAGGTGGCCATCACACCTTTAAATGTTGTCAACAACAACAAACAAAAATCACAACGTAAAATATACTGGCCTGTTGCTTCAGTTTCAAACATGGTATTTTTTTATGCACAGGTTTGCAGTTTAATCTTCATGTAGGTATTCCTTAATCTTCCAACTCCAGCTTTGCTGTTCCAACTGTGACTTTGTAGAGATGGGGAGTGGTTGGTATTTTCAAGACCTCAAAGTGCCTGAAGTTTAAAAAGTGGCATAATAAAAAGAGTTTCAGGCATAGATGCCTTGAGAAAGGAAATGCAAATATCTGCAGATATTCTATTTTTTACATTGATCTGCCTACAGTTTTCTTTCCTGATAGTCAGGGCTGTCGTCATTTGATTCCTGGTCTGAAATTCCATGTACTTTCTGAAAATTTGCTAACATATCAGCTTGTCTTCATTAGCCTTGAGGACCTTTTGCTGTTTCAACAAAGTAAGTGATATTGCAGTTTTCTGGTCATTAAGTGACAAAACTGTAGCTTGTTCCCTTTGTCAAGAGAGTCTGAAAATGGAACAGGACTGGCAACCCTCCCATTATTCTTTTCATATAGCTTCACTCTTCTCTGAGGGTCCAAATCAGCTGGAAAGATTGCTGACTGGTGATGCAAGTTCAACCTTTCCGTAGAGTAAGCAGAGTGCAGATTTCAAGGGATGTAGGGTGATAGACCAATTTAAGGCCATGATGACCATCCTGATCGGTTATGGGAAACACCTCAGCACCTGGCAGGGGCATTCCCAGAAACCCATTGCCAGATGATAATGGGTTACACAAAAAGGGACAAAGACACCCCAATGGCTTCCCAAAAGTCCTCAACAAAATGGGGAGACTTCCCAGGAACAGACTGATAGGATTAATGAAGGATGGAGTGCTATGGAAATAGCACGGCCTTTCCTCACAACATCCTACGGGAACACAGGGACCTGACCCTTAGGCCTATGTCATCTGTCTATCACCCCAAAAATCATTATTGACTATAGTCACTCAAACTGCCTAAGAAAAAAAAGTATAAAAAGAGATCGGACATGAGCAAAATCAGGGAGAAGTTCCATCATCTCTGCAGGGGTAACTGATGATCTACCCTGTCTCCTTCCACTCCTTCGGGTACTGTAGGGGTGAGCAGCCATTTACTCTGCTTTCTTTAGCTTGACCTTGCCTTATAATTTATAGATCACTGTCTTTCACTGTTACCCCATAGATACTTTATTTGCTAATTGTATTTTGCTACTTTGCTTTATAGATACTAATTTTATCTTGCCCTACACCTTTTAACTTACAGGGTACATATCTTACTTTATATTCTTTTTGTTGTTGTTTTTGTCCTATATTGTACTTTATTGCCTACTCGTTGTTCGTGGTTTGTTTTAAGGTGTACGTTTCCTTATCTTAGTGAGTTGAAATGTGTGTTAGTGGGAAGCAGGTATATTCTTTCTTTTTTGCTTTGTGTTAACAAGTGTGTTTAGATTTTGTTCTAGTCTTTGTAAATCGGTCTGTCGCGGGGGGGTTGCTTGAGTTTTGTATTAAGGTTTAGGCAGTTCTGTTGTTTTGTAGAGCGTGCTTCTGGTTTTTGGTTTTTTATTAGTTAAGTGCAATCATGCAGTTAAATGTTATCACCAGCGACGCAAACCCTACGGTAGTTTGACACATACTTGTATTAATAAAAGTTATTTTGTGAGCTGCTAGAGTCAGTCCGGTTTGTTTCTGGTGCTGGCAGTCTCGTAACTTGTAGGAGAACTTTGCTGAGAAGGTTCTCCATTGCTATTAAGTGCCATCCCCATATCAGGGTATCAAAATTCCTGTCCATCACAGTGAATCTGTCTAGCAAAGGGTGTCTTTAGGTGAGGCACAGACAGACCATTTTGGGCTTTAAAAGGCTTTGACATTCTGGGGACACTGATAGCCAATAAAAAATGTATTAATACAGGTGGAAAATCTTTGCATTTCTGCCCCTTTTCACGTGACAAGGGAGAACAGTGTTCAATTTCCTGTTTTGGGTTGGGGAGGGTTTTGAATATTCTCTGTGTGTGCATTAATAGCTGCACTTAACACTTAATGTTCATGCCCAGGCAAACAGAATGGCAGCCTCAGCCCTGAGCTACATCTATTTTTTAGATTTTTTCTAAGAATTGGTGTGTGGGGTTTTGAGGTTTTGTTTGTTTGTTTGGGTGGGCTTGTTTTTTTGGTTTTTTTAAGGCTGGAACTTTATTTTTACCCAATTTTTTTTTTATTCCTAAACTCCATAAAATATTTGGCTATGCAAAAGCCAGTAGGTACCAGAGACAGAAAAATGAAGGAATCACTCCTGCACCGAGCCTGGTGAAACTTAGCATCTTCCTTTGCATAAATTCCAACAGACTTAAAATTCCCAGTGATACCAGGTTTAGTGAGGTTATATCTATTCAGCTTTTGACTGCAACATAAAAGGATGGCCATGTTTTCACTCTGAAACTTTTCAGTTTAATATAGGGCCTGGGAGGAGACACAAATTTTTGGACCAAAACCAAAGTTACCAGCATTTGTGACTGCTTATAGCCAAGTCTTTCATGGAGGCCATCTGCAGTGCTACAAGTTGATTTGCAAAGTTCTGGGTATTGTGGGTTATTTTTCTTCCCCAGTTAAAGATCATAATTTCATCCATGCAGTTAATTTGATACACATGGTTTCTTGCCTAACCAGCTCTTGCATTCATCCTGTACTATATATACACTGTAATACAGCATCCAGCTTGTGAACCATATCTGGTTTCAGCCAACAGCACTGAATATAACTAATGCACAATTTGGTCCTGCATTGAAGCCAGAACTGAACAATATTTAAATGCCTTTTGACAGCTGGTATATTGCACATTGAAAGTATTATTTGTTTTATATACGATTGAAATCAATTTCAGTTTTACCCATGGAGGCTTGAACCATGCCCTAGAAGTCAATAGCTTTTCTGAAATAAAATGTGTTCTCCCCACCTGCCCTTTCCGTATGCACAGACAGGCTGTGCAGAGGAGTGCCTTTTGTTACTCTGGTTTTGATAGCCACAGAATAATGTGTCCAAATCCCAGAACTTAAAATAACAACCAACATATTCACAGAATCATAGAATCATACAATCTACTGAGTTGGAGGGTACTCATCAGGATCATTGAGTCCAACTCCTGGCCCTGCACAGGACACCCCGAGAGTCACACCATGTGCCTGAGAGCATTGTCCAAACCCTTCTTGAACTTTGTCAGGCTTTGTGCTGTGACCACTGCCCTGGGGAGCCTGTCCCAGTGCCCTCCCACCCTCTGAGTGAAAAACCTTTTCCTAATATCTAACCTAAACGTCTCTGACTCAGCTTCATGATGTTTCCTCGAGTCATGTCCCTAGTCACCACAGAGAAGAGATCGGTGCCTGCCCCTCCACTTCCTCCTCATGAGGATGTTGAAGACCACAGTGAATCTCCCCTCAGTCTCCTCTTCTCCAGGCTGAACAAGTCAAGTGACCTCAGCCACTCTTCATAAAGCTTGCCCTCCAGATCCTTCACCATCCTCATTGGCCTCCTTTGGACACTCTCTAATAGTTTAATATCTTTCTTATATTGTGGTGCCCAAAACTGCCACAATATTCAAGGTGAGGCTGCCCCAGTGCAGAGCAGAGCGGGACAATCCCCTCCCTGGACCAGCTGGTGATGCTTTGCCTGATGCCCCCCAGGACACGGTTGGCCCTCCTGGCTGCCAGGCCACTGCTGACTCACATTCAACTTGCCATCATAACACATGAATTCAGAAAGGATTTTTACACACAAATGGCTAGCAAGTAAATAACAACATGCTTATATCTTCCTAGACATGGATGAGATTGGCAGTAGCAAGGCAAATAGCTCACTTTCACCCTCAGTGGCATTCAGACAGAATACACAAACAGCACACAACCCTTGCCTATGCTGTAAATTGACCCCATGTCCAGCACAGTGATGAGCTGCTGGATTTCCAGCAGTCCAGTGCAAATCTCATATATAAACTAGGAAAACTGGTATTTTGCCAGTGGTTCGTACTTTTTCTTGAAACCAAAAGCCTGAACTGACCTTCATTTCACAATAGCTTGACAGCAGTTCCTCCTGTGTAGCTGAAAGCATTCTAGGCTTTCAAAAGTATTTAAAGATGCTTGTCACCCTTGGCTTCAGTTGATTTCTGGGAAACTGATCAAGCCTTCACAGAATCACAGAATCAACCTGGTTGGAAAAGACTTCTGAGATCATTGAGTCCAACCCATGACCCAACACCACCCTGTCAACTAGACCATGGCACTAAGTGCCACATCCAGTCTCTTCTTAAACACCTCCAGGGACAGTGAATCCACCACTTCCCTGGGCAGCCCATTCCAATGTCTGATCACTCTCTCTATAAAGAATTTCTTTCTAATGTCTAACCTAAATCTCCCCTGGTACAGCTTAAGACCATGCCCTCTTGTCCTACTGCTGGTTGCCTGAGAGAAGAGACCAACCCCTACCTGGCTACAACCTCCTGTCAGGGAGTTGTAGAGAGTGATGAGGTCTCCCCTGAGCCTCCTCTTCTCCAGGCTGAACAACCCCAGCTCCCTCAGCCTCTCCTCATAGGACTTGTGCTTGAGTCCCTTCCCCAGCCTTGTTGCTCTTCTCTGGACCTGCTCCAGCACCTCAATATCCTTCCTGAACTGAGTGGCCCAGAACTGGACACAGCACTCGAGGTGTGGCCTCATCAGCGCTGAGTACAGGAGTAGAATCACTGCCCTGGTGCCACTGGCCACGCTGTTCCTGATCCAGGCCAGGATGCCATTGGCACACTGCTGGCTCATGTTCAGCTTCCTGTCAATCCAAACTCCCAGGTCCCTTTCTGCCTGGTTGCTCTCCAGCCACTCTGTCCCCAGCCTGTAGCGCTGCAGGGGGTTGTTGTGGTCAAAGTGCAGGACCAGGCACTTGGTCTTGTTAAACATCATACCACTGGATTCAGCCCATTTATGCAGCCTGTCCAGGTCCCTCTGCAAAAAGCCTTGGTGCTTTTCCATATCTTACGCTGTGGTGAAAGAGACCTCTTAGGGTTGACTAGTTCATACATTAAAGGATCTTAGTACTGAGTTTCTGTCATACTCCCTGTTTGCAGCTACATCCCTGTTTTACAGTGTCACATGGACTTTGTTGGGACAGCTGCAGTGTCTTGAAGCCTTGCAGTCTGACCAAGGTTCAGTTTGTGGTTGGATTCTTGAAGGGTTTTCCAGGAAGCTCTAAGACAGGGAACTTGTCAAGCAATGATTCCAAAAACAAATTGATCATTTCACGAGGGAGACTTTTTCCCACGACCAAACTTCTGGCAGTGTTTAAAGAATATACTGAGCAAAGGTGAATTATCTCATGGTATGAAGGACAAAGTAAGCATAGGGTGATTTAATTTTCAGTCCTTCTCAAGGCCTGAGGTGGCTGTCAGAAAAAAAGACAATACAATTTATTCTGTTTATGGGGTAGAACATCTAACAGTGCATCTCTCAATTCATCAACAAGACTGTGATATACTTCTTTAAAGGATTATCATGAAGCTGTGGGCCCTGGCAGCTGCCCTGTAGCCAAATGTCTCCGAATGCCTTTATCAGTAACCCATCCCAAAATGGGGATGTTCTCTAGCCATCATACCTGCTTAGACCAGAAAAATATTTCCTTTGCCCTGATAACTGAGGAAGGAGAAATAATTAGTCTGAATTTCAGATGCTGCACAAGGGCAATGCATTTCTCCCAGGGGTGCCTGTGTTCGTGCTGGAATTACAACACAGAGAGCTGGGAAGTGACTGCTTGGGGAGCAAAATTATTCTGAATTATAGAATCGGGAAAAACAGGAAGGGAAAGGTATCCATAAGAAATCACTCAGTCCATCCCTTGTTTTTATGCAAGGCCAGCTATCCCAATGCCATTCCCAAATGATATCTAATTTATACCTGCAGTTTTAAATATTCCCCTGTCTTTCACAATAATCCCTCCCAGTGCCATCCTCATTATTAGGAAGTTTTCCAGGGGTTTTAATGGTGCTTTCTTGACACCATTTAAACTTTTGGTTATTTCTGCTGCTCTGGTTGTCTCTGACAGTTTCTAGTATTGCAGTGACCAAATTAGATGTAGCACTGAAGCTCAAACCTTCTGAAGGCAGCCTGAGCTCTTGCACTTTTTCTTTTGCGAGTCTCACTATAATTGCATTTTTTTTTGGCAATTGCAGAATATTGTAAACTGATTTCAGCTTGTGACTCCCTAGCTTCACCATAGAAGTGCCACTTCAACCTCTTGTTCCCCATTCTGAATATGAGCTGTTGATTATTCTTGATGAAGTGTAGCACCTTGTTCTCATTTTGATAAAATTTTATTCTGTTTTTAGACTTTTTTTTCCAATTTGTCTTTCTGATTTAGAATTCTAGTCCTCTCCCCCAGCATTGCTTATAACCTCCAGACTGATATTACATCTTAAATAACCACTTTGCTTGTTCATTATCCAGCTTACTAATGAAATGTTGAATAACCCTTGAACTAACTGAGTCTTTGCAGACCTGATGTGATGTATCTTTCCATGGCAACAGTGACCCATTGCTAACTCTCAGCAGTGACACAGATGGTTTTGCCGGCCGTGGAGCAGTTTCCTTAGTTTGCTTCTGACAATGCTGTGTGACACAGCAGTAGAGATCTCCCTCAAGTTGATTACATTTGGCTTTCTCTATCTGTAAGGCCTGTTACAGAAGGATACCAAACCAGTTTGAGTTGATTCTTGACAAACACATCTTGTTTGCAATTCCAGTTCTTGTTTTTCAAATACTTACAAACTGTTGGTGGGATTATTACTTCTAAAACATTCTCCAGAATGGACAGGTTTGTGTGTCATCTTCTAGTTTCTCTTCCTCATTTTAAAGGTAGTCACTGCACTTACCCTTTTCCATGGCTGGTATAACTCATATCTTCCCTGAGCTCTCAGCAATAATTGCTCATGGTGGTTGTTTCACATTCTTCTTTAAATGTCCTGAGGTAGGTCTAGTGATAGCCCAGAATAAAAAGAGAGGTCCAGGTAGATCAAAACCCAGATGAGAAGGGACCTATCACAAACCTACAAACATCTGTAGCAAAGTAAATTTCTGCTAATTGTTCTTACCTAGAACATCTCACTAGTGTTGTGTTAGCCTCCTGCTCGCTAATTCACCTTAATTTGGTTGGTAGATAAAGCAAATGCTTAGCCCTGTATCACTTTCTAGGCATCAACTTGATTAACTTTCCCCTCTGCTGAACAGAGAACAAACTCTTTATTGGGTTTTGTCTTCCTTATTTTACTCCCCTTGTGTTTAAAGGACGCTTTCTTGCTGTTCTTCGTGTTTCACACTATTTGTATCTTGGTTTGTGTCTTGGTCTTCCTGGGGTTATGCCTTGTATTCTCTTGCCACTCTGTTTTTCAGCTAATAGCGACCAGACACAGATTCTTCTGACCCTGTGCTTTCTTCTTCTGAGTCCAACAAAGGGCTTATGGCCATGTTAGCAAGCAATGATTTAGCACTTCATATTAGACTGGAATTACTCGCCCTATTTTCCATGTGTACCCATGACTATAATAATGGAGTTAGTTCTAAAATCAGAACCTTTGTCAGCATCTTGCTTTTATGCACACATGTTCAACTCAGGCCTCTAATGTTAGTGATTTAAACTAGATACATTTTCTTCTACTACTTCAAAGGTGTAATTTTCAATACCTGTAGCACTTAGGCATCAACAAGAGCTTTTCCAAGGAAGCTACCAGATATGTATCCTCACTAATCATCTTCCCTTTAAATGTCTGATGTTTCTGATTATTTTGGAGGAAACTCTTTTTTTGTTAGTAAACAACTATTAGGTGTGTATTCTCTGCAGAAAATGAAAATTAAGTATAAATATTTCCGACAGCCCTCTGGGATTCACTGTGATATTCTTGAGACACTAAATGGACTTCTGTGAATCTCTTTGAATTTTCTTATTCTCCAAAGTAAATTTAGTTCTGGTATCCCTTAATCATGATGGTTGGCAACAGTGAATGTAATAGCAAAACAAGTCATTCAAATGCTTTCATGCTTCTTTCTTCTACAGCTTTGCTGGAGGTAAGAGAATAACACAGATTTCTGGAACTTTTCCGTGCAGACTGGCTCCCGTTCCCTGTGAATTGAGAACCACACCTTGGACCACACGGTTCTGTTAGCAGGAGGAGTTGGGAATTTTTTTTCACATTTCTTAAAGACCATGGCACAAAAACTGGCCAGAATCTTTAAGTGCAATGTCTGACTGTTTTACGTCAGCACTGAAAAATTTAAAAAAGGGACATTATTTTAAGCTTAATAGTGTGTGCGACACCAAAATAACACCTTGCATCCCATTAGGTGGTGGATACAGAATGTCCTACTGCAGATCCCCCCCACTGTCACAGGTGGGAGCAGGTTCAGTGGTGCTGTACAGTCTGGATGGCACCAGTCCAACTCAGCAAGGACTCCTTCTGTGGTGCTATTACAGGATTAAGTCTGGATGGTGGGGTGTTGAGCATTCAGAAACCAAGAAATACACAGTCCAACCTCTCACAGAGGAGCTCTGTTAAATGCATGGACAGCTATGCAAAACTTTGCTGTGATATATAGACCATAATGACAAGATATCACCACACCACATGTAGAAATTCTTGTGCAGTCTTCGTCATCCTGGGAATGACATATTGCAGGACCTTCATCTTCTCTTTAGCCTGAATTTTCCCAAGTTCTTCTCCGTGATCCCCTTTTATATTTTCTGCAGTTGTTTAAGTAGGTGACTCCTCTGCTCACTTCCGTGGTTGCCCTTGCTCCCTGAGATGTCCAGTTCCTTTCCTTACCTCACTGTGGGTTGTTCTGCTTGTTACTTACTGAAAAGACCAAGCAATTACAACAACTACAAAAAATAGTTACAATTTTAGAAAATACTATATTGATACCTTGAAAAAATGGTGTTATTGGCCCTGTAGGCAATTCCTTTCTGTCCTTTTCTTGAAGCTTATGTAAGAAAAGTATGTTGTAGCCATGGGACCATAAACGAGGGTATGGGCAAGAAACACTTATGCCAGGGTGAATGGAAGTGTAAAGTTTGGATTTTGTGCCAGAATTTCCATTTGGTGTTATTTAAAACTGCAGATCAGGGATAGACTGTGTGACCAGCCCTAGATGGGTGTAAAGACAAGCTGTACAATGTTGTTCGTTTATATCCCAGCTCTTATGGAGCTACTCCTTTAATGGGCACCTGAGGCCTGTGAAGAGACCAACAATGTAAAGCTGGACCATCTCACACAACCTCACCTCAGGCATCCAGCTTCAGAGTTTGGATTGGGAGAGTCAGCTTCTTATAAAGCCAGTGGAGACATTTTGGTGCTCATGTGTGCCCTGACTCACCTTATGAAGACCCCATTGACTGAGACCTTCATTTGGACCTTCCACACAAGGGAATTTGAGTTTCAGTTGCACTGTGGGCTGAAAATTTGGCAGTGTGTGATTTCCTGTAGGGATTGCTTCCACAACTCTTGACTGCCCCCTGCAAAGTCCTCTCTTGCATACACAAGGCAATTCCACATTGCCAGAAAGTCCTTTGAGATGATTTTTAAACTAACCTGGTCCAAAAGCACAAGCGCCGAAGGGAGGGCTGTAGGAAGTAATTCTGAAGAAGCTACAGGAACAAGTAAAATAGAAGCAGAGTACATTGCTGGTGACAGTCCCCAGGGCTGAAGAAAGCCAAGGATAAACTCTGTCTCAGTCTGGGAAGGCTGATACCTCCACAATCTGGCAGGTTGGTTATTCTGTACAGACCAGGAAGGCTGGACCCTACTCCCCAGGAGAGGAGATGTCCTCCCGTGAGAGAATGACAAAGCCATAAATTGAACAGATACATTGCAAAATGAGTCTTTAACCACCCTCTGGGGCAAGCAGATACGTATTAGAGGCATCTCTTTCTCTTTTCTGAAAGGTATCACCTCCTCTTTTTGAATGCTTGATTTCAGCCAGGTCCTTACACAGATCCCCTATCCAGGCGGGCTCATGCTTAAGCTTCGTCAGGACACAGCCTATTAGCAGAATCCCAGATCAGGAGTTAAGTTTGAAGCAAACATTCCTAAATTTTTGCAGTGCATAGGTTTTGGCTGGGCTGTTATCATGGTTACCTATGATTCTACGCAGGATCCATATTCATTATTGGTCCATGTGCCAGGGCTGCTGTTGTACACAAGGCTTCCTTTTCAGTGTAGTTTAAAGTTCATAGTGGATTCTTCCGCACCATGCAGGGCACCATCAGCTGGCCCTGCAACTTCATTTTTCCAAGAAAACTTCTGAGTTTTTGTCTCATTTGAAACCTCCCAGAATGAAATCTCACTTTAAGTGAGTTACAGCTAAAGCAAGGGATGGGAGCTGCATATTTCAGCACAGTCCCTTAGGGAATAAAAGCAACAAACAAAAATTGCTCAAGACCCTTTTGTGTGAGTGGCAGCAGCCAGTTTTCATCAAGGAGAGGGCATGGCCTTTGAGGAGCAGAGGCAGAGCAGGAGAAGAGCAGTGGCCATCCACCACATTGTGGTCCCTTTAAATCTTCTCCTCCACTTGGCAGCTCCAATTTTTCAGTGTTGCTATAGCAAATCTCCATGGCAATGACCCTAATCAGGGAAGGGGGGATGCTAAGGGAACGCATGCTCAGAGTGGCTGCTGGAGCCTCGCCTGCCCGCTACAGCTGCTCCAAGGGTCTGGCACACGGGCGAAGGGAAGGATCAGGTACTGGGCAAACTGGTCCTTGGGGTGCATCGCAAGCCCGTGAGGTGTCACTGCACTGATGTGTGTGCGTGTGTTTGTGCGTGCATGGGGTCTGTCCTTGTCATGTCTCATCCACTTCTTTGTGAGGAGCGTGCTGGGAGCAAACTGCGGCTTTTCACTGTTTCTCCTTGTTTCAGGCAGGGAAGACAGCTTGAATTATTGAGGGGAGCAATGGCGTTGCCGTCTGTCTGGAGTGCGGTGCGTGTGGCGATCCTGTCCCTCTCGGTGGTCGGCCTGCTGAGCGTGAGGCTTGTGGGGGCTGGCCAGGACTCCGGGAGTGTCATTCCTGCAGAAAGTAGGTACCCGCCGTGCACACTCCTGCCCTCCGGCCGCACCCTGTCCTGCTTTCCTTCCTTCACTTCACCCTCAGCAGCCACACAGACACTGAGCTCCAGGGGAACTTTGCGTTTCCTAAATAAGGAGGGAGTAACGATGAGTTCGTGCCATGTCAGCAAAGCACATGGAAACAAGGCTTATAGAAACAGCAAGCAAGCAAGCAAAGGGTTTGTAGTTATTTAGGAAAAAATACTAACTGCATACTATAATTTTTACTGGGACTTGTGTTAGAGCTCTTTGTTTGCAGGTCTTTTAGATCTGCTTCTTGAGAGTTTTGTTTCCAGATTTCCCGCAATACATATGACGTCCTTGCTAGTCTGGATATTGTTAGAAGAAAATTTTTGTGTTTATTTCTGCTAGAGCGTTGCATTTTGCTTACTGTAGTATCTGGTTGGAACAATAGGTCAACTTTCTTGTAACTACTACAGATTGACACAGGGGACATTTACCCAAACAGTGCATTTGTAAAGCATGGTTACAGGATTTCTGAATACTGCAAACCTAAAAAGTAAATAAATATGACAGACTGGCTGGAGCACACCGTGGAGCTGGGAGCTCTTGAATTTGGATCGCAGCTCTATATTAGCTTCCTCTGAAATTTTGAGTAAGTCTCTATTTAAACTTTGTCAGCTCCAAAATGAGGCAATAGTTCAAAGTTAGTAGGGATGGAGTCAATGTTCTCAGGGTGTTTTTGGTGACAGCAAGTGGGAAGTAGACACTCATTAGAAACTTAAAATATCCTCTGGGGAAAAAAAGCAAAGAAAGATAATTGCATACAAACCAATCTCTAGTTCTTAGTCATGCTTACATTGTATCACAGCTATATTTTTACATGACTACCAAATATTTAATACAAGACCTGATTTAGTCACTGCATTTTATGCTCCACTAACTCTGTTACTAGTTTTTAGATACACCTATGTGTATTTGTATCCACAGGACTTACATGTTGAATTCCCTTCTTTTTCCACTTTCTTCTTTTTTTTTTTTTGTTAGTGCCAATTTTTGGTCTTTTCTAAACCAGACCTCGTCTTTATTTTGTGTGTCTGTTTTCTAGGCATTCATTAATTTTTATAAGTTCAGTGATGAGTAGTCCAATTTTTCTCCTCAAATTCCTGAAAAATAAACTGTATGTACCCTTTGTGTGTCTGTGTTAGCAGAGGCAAGTCAACGCATTTGGGAAAAAGTGTATAGTGGTTCCTTGTTCTACTTGTGAAGTGAGAACTCGCATTTTGTCTGTAGAAAAAACCTCTTGGCCAGAGTTTCTGACCCAAGTCTCATAGAATCATAGAATTATAGAACAGTTTGGGTGGGTGGGGACCTTTAAAGGTCATCTAGTCCAAGCCCCCTGCCACAGGCAGGGACACCTTCAACTGAATCAGATTGCTCAGAGTCCTGTTGAACCTGACCTTGAATGTTTCCTGAGATGGGGCATCTACCACCTCTCTGGGCAACCTGTGACAGTGCCTCACCACTCTCCTAGTAAAAAACTTCCTTATAACTAGTTTACATTGACTCTCTTTTAGTTTGAAACCATTACCTCTTGTCCTATTGCAAGAGGCCCTGTGAAAAAGTGTGTCCCTATCATTCTTATAATCTCAATGAGTTATCTTTTACCATCCTCTAGACAGGCTACAGAGTTCCTTGAACAGCCCTTGAGGAAGATTCCTTGTCTTATCTTGTCATTACTCCCGCATGTTAGAGTGAGGAATGAAGGGCAGGTCAGAGTGTTTCTGTGGTCAGTGTTTCTGCGGTCAGTGTTTCTTCAGAGACACTCTGCCCTGTCCTGAGTAATAGAGGCTATCAGCCTTGCTACAAAAGCATAACAGTATTTGTGTTTGAGGCCAGGCCAGGAGGAAGACTGTCAGATGATCATGGACTGTGAACTGTATATTGCTTTGGGCTGCTGCAGGGACAGAGTTTTAAAACAACAAGGAACTCTTGATGCTCCTAATCAGACATTTGTTGAGACAGTGCTGCATGGCTGCTAAGTGCTCCAGGTACTTTCCTTTGCCAGTCAGGGCTCTTCCTGATAGTTAATCTGTGGAACTCTTCCCTTAGGATGATGTAGATGCTAAAAGTTTGCATGAGATTGCAGAACTGATTGGTTAAATTCAAGAAAACAACAATCTTATAAAGGGCTGTTAGATACAGCAGCAGTTCTTCTGGTTCAGGAGCTGCCTTAGCATATTCCTGAGATCTGGCAGGGTGTTTGGGAACACATCCCTCCAGACCTGCCCTGTTCTTATACTCTTTCATGGGCACCCATTTCTGACCATGAAGGTCACATCTATAACCAGTGCCCATGGATGTCCGCTGGCATGGGGACATGACTGCACCAGTAACCTGCTAGGATGGACCCTGGCACACTTGTGTCCATGACAGGAGACCAATTGTCCATCTGGAAGACAGAGCTTACTCAGAGATGATCTGTCCCGTGCCAACTGCTCCCAAAGCTTGGGAATGCTCCTATTCATAGTTAATGTACTACAAGAGATGTACATCATGGGAGACTGGACACTGGGCCAGGCAGACCTTTGATGTCATGTAACACAGACGTTTCTGGATCTTTTCCTGCTTGATGTCAGCTCCACTGGCTACTTCTCATGAAGGAGTTGATCCTCCTGAGCACTGACACATTTGAGGGCACTGCCTCTGCTGCACATGCACACACCTTCCCCGTTGCTGGCACTGAAGTCCATACTGTCAGCCCAGATAATCTGGTGGCTGTGGGACCCTGAGTGACCCAGGGGAGGAAGGGGGGCTCTAGTACATGTTCTTGACAGGGATATATGATGTACATGGACCATACTAAGTGTCCTTCTGCAGAGCAGGGCAGTGCAGTACTTTATGCTTTTTCTGTTCCCAGGTGTGTGACATGGGACTCAGAATGTGCCTTTAGCAGGAATAATCCCACATGGATCACACAGCCTCTCTCTCCCACTTGGTGGGAGGAGTGTGTCCCTCCTGCAGCACCACAAGCAGGAGAGGGACAGCAATGCTCCCGTGCAAGTGTGGGAGGTGCAGGAGTCACAGGAGAGAAGCATGAGAGTGAGTCAGAATTGTTCTTAGCACTGCAGAGCGATCCTGTCCTGTGTGTGGCACCAAGATCTGGCTCGGGGTACCCTCCCCTGCTCTCTGCTTGGCATACTTTCTGCCAGCCACAGAGCCAGGCACAGCTTTTTATGAATAATTCTAATTAGCAGTGTTTAATTGTGTCCTTCTACTTTATACACAACACTGCATATGCAGAAGACTGCTCAAGTATGAAGTGAGGTTACTAATACTAGTGGATTGTTTTCTTTAAAGTTCACTGCAATCCACTTTAAAAAAAAATGAAGTAAGTTCCCCAACCTTTCATTGCATTTATAGCCCAGATCACCCACTGTGAAAACTAAAATATGGAATTTGAAGACCAGAAGCTGGTCAGTCTGTTTTCATTAGCCAAGGTGCATGAAATATGAAGAGTAAATGCCATGTGCATGCAAGGGAAAATAAATTAGACTTACACAGTGCTTTCAGTTCCAGTTTTTCACCAAGGAGAAGCCAAGAGAACATATTTTAAGCTCCCCTCCCCCACTTCTCCCCAAACACACAAAGACACATACAGTCTTCGTGCTGACAGGACCCATTTAAAGAATTATAGCTGACTCTTGATAATTCTCATTATGTTAATCCACAAACCTGTTAAGTCTCCCTATGAATGATAGTCTGTTCCCAGCTGTCAGCAAGGAATTAATAGCACTTTGCTGTACTTTGCTATGATGTGACTTAAGGTTTGGTTTCATGATTGCTTTAAGTTGATGGAAGCCTGTGCTGCTTCTGCCCTTCTCTTCCCCATAACCTGACTGCCTCTCCTTGCACCATTTCTTGTTGTGGCCCCAGAACTTGGACGTTCAGGATCTGATCTGGAGAAAAAAAAATCAGCAATCCAGCTGACTGAGGAGCTGCTTTGTCACTCGTGCTGCCAGCAAATGGAACTGTGGGACCACCTAGCCAAGGACAGAAAGCAGAGTGGGATTACTCCTATTGGCAACAACACATATTTAGATTTGTTTGTGAAAACGGATGCTTAGACATATTTGTGTTGGGGAAATGTCCATGGACACCTTGCTGAAAATATTGTGGGCATGAAGAGAGGTCAAGTCCAGCTAGACAGGCCAGCTTAGCAGCCCAGCTCTTCAGTCTGGAAAGCAGAGCAAGGCAGGGAGCGATGGAGAGCAGCAAAGTCGTAAGTGGGACAATGTTGGTGAATATTTAATAACCATCTCTTCCACTGCAAAAATCAGAGGCAGGAAATGAAATCAGCAGATGTCAAGTTTAGAGCAGACAGGAATGGTATTTTGTTCACTCACTGAACAGCTCAGCTGTGGAACTCATTGCCACAGGATGCTGCAGATGACAAAAGTTTACGTGGATTCAGGAAGCAACAGTGCAAATTAATGTGAGAGAAATTCATGGAGGGCTTATCAGATGTAGAAACACCAGCCAGACACAGGATATCCTCTGACACCTTGGTAGGCTAGAAGAACATTGCTAGACACTTATTCTAAGCATCTGCTATTGGCTGCTGTGATCATCTGGCTCGTACAATAGTACAGAAGCCCAGTTAGAGTCAGGACTTTCAGAGTCGGGACTTGGCAGCTCTGCTGCTAAAAGTCTGACTGTAGCTGTAGGATTTCCAGGTAGTGGGGTATTGACTGTTTGGTTTGGGAACTGCATTTAAGTTGCTCTGTGCTAGTGCAAGCTGCCTGATGGAGAGATGAACACTGCCCTATTCAGTCCCCAAGCACTGAACAGATGGTGCTCTGCAGGGCTCACCAGTGGAGGAGTTCACAGCCACCCACCTTCCCTGCTGCATGTCCCCCACTCCCAGGTACAGCTGTCCTCTCATCTGCCAGCGGTGCTGCTTCAGTGAATTCTCTCTGCAACTCTGGAATTCAGAATGATGTGTCCCACCCTGGGATATCACTGGTTGGAGGAATCACACGGGCTCTGAAGGGCTGCTGGCTCCCAACTGGCAGGGATGCTGACCTGATCCAGAGAAGCAGTGCCTGGAGAGAGACCTCCACCACCGAGGACAGCCCAGGAAACTACATTAAAGAGTGAATATCTTGTTACGTGGTGGAACTGGCTGCAGCTGCACTGTGACTTCAGAGAGCAGTGTCGTGTTAGGAGCTTTGCAGGTGCTGGTTCAGGATGCCCAGAGCTGCAAGGCAGGTGTCCTCACTGCCACCACCCTTCCACACAAGCTGCTTTGGTGCCAGGGCAGCTGCTTTCACAGGGCTGGCAGAAGTAAAATAACCACTTGGCAGGGTTGTACCATTCCACTAGTACCTCCCTGTCCACACAGGAGCACTTGGCTGTCATAAATACCAGGGAATGACCCCACACAGCCATGGCTCTCACAAGGGCCTGGGAAGACTTCCTGGGTGACAGGCAGTGACTGACTATGGAATTCATAGCTCTCCTCAAAAATGACTTCTCCACACTGCAGAAGCAGGAGACATTCATTTATGACAAGAAGTTTGTTTTTTCTCTACCAGGTTCTGATTCTGAGAACTCTTTAGTGACAAGCACTTCAGGGTGTGCAGCAGCTTCCTGAGATGGAGCCAGGGCAGGGTGTCTCTGACAAGATCACAGCGAGGGGAGGGGGCAGGTCATGACATTGATCCAATAATGATGGATTTGCAAACAGCAGTCTGAGGATGTAGATCCTTTCCAAGGGCTCTGCTCCATGATCTGAAGTGAAAACAATTAAATTACTGAAATACTGAAAACAGGAGGGGGTTGAGTGTCTTTAAAATGTGCTCAAAGCCATCTTGTTGCTACTCCTCTCAAGCCTGAAGAGAGTCTTTTTGAATGATGCTGTTCTTATAGAGGTGGGGACTTTGCATTTCCCCACACCCCTGGAATTAAGTCTCTAGCTTGATTTCCAGGTTTTCCTGAGATGTCAAGGGAGATGAAGGAGGATGGGTGGGAGAGAAACACCTCCTGAATAGATCAAAGCTCCTAAGAGCTTTGCTGAGGACTGAGAAGCACTTTGGCTGCTCCCTTCCATCAGGTGCAGCTAAGGAGTCAGTGCTGGCAGCAGGGTGCCAGGCACAGGTGGGGTGCTGCAGTGCTGCACAGCAGGTCCCTGGCTCCAGGCAGCTCCCCATCTACCTCAGCAGCACCTTTGCACCCTCTTTGCTTTGGTGGAGCAGCACAAGTGGCTGCATGTGGACAAGGATTTCGGCACTCCCCCCAGCGTGGGGGCTCTGTGATCAGGGTAAAATGTCCTCTTTCCCCATTCCCCCTGCATCTACTCCAGTATCAGCAATTTCTTCTTCTGAAAATGCACACTTCATTAACTCTGTGACCAAACAATCAGAGATCAGTGCAGGGTGAATCCTGGCAGAGTAGAAATGCCCAGGTTCAAAAGTGAGCCATTTTACTTGCTGTCAAGTCCCCTCCTCCTCCTCTTCCCTGCCTTTTCTCTGCCCTGTCCCTCTGTGCACACACACACTGGCACCAGCTGCAGAGCCAGTGGGATGCTTTGCATTCCTGGCAGAGAAAAAATACAGCAGCAGGTGAAAGGAAGCAAATACAGATCTGGCACTGTCCCTTGCCAAGCTGCTCTGTAAGAGCTCCTGTAAAAACAGACCTGCCTGTCTGGTTCCTGAACCATTGCAAACTGCTATTTTCAGTGTATCAGTTGAGAATTAACCCATATCTGGAGAAGGGTTAAAGATTTCAGTTTTAAGGGGAGAGGGTGGGGGCTGAAGCAGCAGGCAGAGTCAAGTCTGGGCTATGTTCAGAAAAGCACACACAGCAAAGAACTCTTTGTGGGTTTTGCTGATCCTCCCACATTTGCACAGGGATAGATACAGCCCTGTCCAGAGGCAGCCCTAACTTTGCACACATGCAGGTGTAGCTGCCTGGTAAAATGGGGTTTCTCCTGGCATTACAATTCACCTCTGTACTGCTACACTCCAAATTTCGTGCTGTGCAGTGATGTCTTCTTCTGTCTCCTTTCCCAGGCCGTCCCTGTGTTGATTGCCATGCGTTCGAGTTCATGCAGAGGGCGTTGCAGGATCTAAAGAAGACGGCGTATAACCTAGACACACGGGTATGTGTTCCTGCAGAAATGCTTTCACTTAGCCTTTATCTCCCAGCGGCCAGGTTTGCCTGTCTGTGTACAGCAGACATGACATCTCTGCTGACTCACTCCCATCTCAGCAAATAGGTTTATACCAAGCACAGATTATTTTTCACAGTCTGCAGCGGTTCGTTAACAATGATCTAGTCTGAGTCTGACTTCTTGCATAACAGGCTAAAGAATTACCTCAGACAGTCCCTGCACCAAATAGAGAAGGAAAGAAGATGTATGAAGGAGAGAAGAACAAGAATGTACTCTTTGCTTCACAACATTGCTTCTGAGCTGTGGACTGACTATTCACTGGGCAGGAGCAGAAAGTGAACAGGACATCGAGAAGGTGGCAGGCAGGGCTGGCAGAGGAAAGGGAAGCACACGTACTCCTTGCTCATGGATCGATACTCCATGAAAAAGGGGGAAGCACATTTTCTCAGGTGTTTATGACAGCACACAGGGCATTCTGCCACTTCACATGTCAGTCTTGTGCTGCAGGTCTCAATGAACAAAATGAGGGGGTGTAAAATGCCCTGATTTTAGCAATTCATACATATGTGGGTTCATAAATATGCACAAAATGACTGGGCTGGGAGTTACTACAGTGGCTCCTGTGCTATCTGAAGCTTGCAAGAGGCAGGAGGTCTCTCACCTCTAATAAAGTCCCTTCATGCATGTCTTGTCCTACTTCTCCTCCCCTAACAGCTCCATGACCCCAAGGCAACTTGTGGTGAGTGAAACCATTTCACAGCTACATCTCCCAGTTCCTTTAGGAGCCTGCCCAGTGAGCAGGGCCATCTCTGTTGAGAGGTGAGAAGGCTCCTTACTCCTCTAAAATCACACTCAGCTCCAATTGTCATTCACAGCAGAGCCAATCAAAGGGATATAAATCAAGTGTCTCAAACCATAACACAGAAGGGCAATTATGTTGCTTTGCCTCTGGTTTCCTGTGACCTTGGGCAATCATGTTGGGCCCTACACAGTAAGGTTGGAGTGACTGTAGCTTTCTTGGGCTATCAACAGCCAACTGATTAGGACAGAGTTCCAAGTCTGGGTTACATCCCAAAAGTTTCCCATGCACTTGTGTAATAAATAACCCTTAAGTGGTAAAGTGTCATTAGAGGGCCTTTACCTCCAGCAGCTGTGCTGGGCTGTTCTGGTGCATAGCAGGGTCCCACCTGTTTGGATTAGGTTCAGCTGAAATGTTTTGTACTTACACATGACGTGTCAAGACCAGGTGCAGTTGCAGCTGTGCTGGTTCTTATACAGTCAACAGGCTTTACGTGGGAAGATTTTTTTGAATTTAATAGAGGCAGCACAGTTCCTTAATCCCACTTACAGAGATATTCAGATGTGTCTATGAGGTCTATTCTTTCTGGAGAGTGGAGTAAGAATACAGTCCATCAGAGAGCAGCACTGTCTTGTAAGAAGTGAAGCAGAATATAAAGGGAGAAGCTGATCCCAGAGCACCACGAGATAAGCTGCTGTTTCTGTGAGGAGCTGGACAGGCCTGACATGCCAAGGCACTAACTCAGGCAGCTCCCAGTATTACAGAACAAGGGACATAAGAACAGTGCATCACCAAAACAAACATAACCAGTAGTTTGTAATATCACCTACCCTTTGACAACTGTCAGAGTTTAGTACTACTAGTAAAGAGAGGGTATATTACTGTACACCTTTCCCAGCCTTTGGATTGAGACTCCGGAAGGCTTTCTGGAAGAGATGCTTTAGTTAAATACAAATTATTGAATGATGCAGACATACTTAAGTGAAATACAGCAGCCAAGGCCCTACAGATAGTACCCTGTGACCTTCTATTCTCTGAAAGGTAGACCCTCCATATCCTTACTCCAACACCAGTGCTTGGCTCATGATGACCAACTACAGTTTCTCAAATTTTACACACAAATATCTTCATTCAATTACTCCTCAGTCTTGGAAATTGTTGTTACAAGGGCAAGCCCAATGCAGGACTGCTCCTGCATATGATTCCTCTGCCAATGCCATCAAGGCCACAATTAATTTTTGTAATTGATGCTTCTCTTTCACAGATCTTTCAGTTGACAATTGTGTGCTTCCAGAGCTGTTCTTCCTGCCTGTAAATAGTCCTGAGTGACGCCCAGGCAGGGTTTGTGGTAGCACTGACAGCTTGTAGGCATTACTGTGAAATCCAATAAGCCTGTTTGATGTTAAGATGATTCTACGATTTCTCCTGGGCTCCCAACAATGAGAGCATTCACTCATCCAAGATTCCACTGTAGGAGCAGGGAGCAGTGTTTAAAAACGCCTGCCATGGCACTAAGCCGATAAGTGAAAGCAGACAAGGAACCTGAACAAGTTCTCTTTAATGCAAAGGTGGATGTCAAAAGTTTGAGTTGAAAAGGATAGAGGGCTGTGGAGGAAAAGGAAAGCGGTTCTGAAACAACCTCTCCCTGCACAGGTTTGCAATCTGAGAACAAGAAATGAGTAGGAGAGAGGGGGCACTGCTGGCCAGGCAAGGCAAAGCTTGGTGGAGCAGGACCCTTGTGGGAGTGCCCAGCTACTCCTTTGGAAACTCTTTCTTAATTACCCCTTTGCTGTGTCTAATTTATCAGGAGGTATCTGGTCAGAGAAATACGAGCAGGCTGAAAACCTTGTTGTTTCAAGAGCTTTGAGATAATTTGTTCACAAGTGGTTTTCAACCTTTAATGGGTTTTTGCAGTGCAGATGGGAAACTCATTCACGGTGAATTCAAGCCCACTACATTTTTTTCTTTTCCCCTCAAGAAACTCTTCCAAGTCAGTCTGCAAACTGCTTAAGGGACCACAGACCACATGGTGAAAACCACAAGATATGCTCAGGAGGAAGGTTCTCTTCAGTCACAATTGCACTTGCTGTTGTGAGTTGCTTGCACCAACAATTTTGAGTCTCACAAGAAACTCAGCTTCTGAAATGATGGTGCCGTTTGAGAAATCCATTCTTTTTATCTCAAAAACGTGAGACTAGGACCCACAAAATACTTATTTGATCACAATTAAATAAATGATACTTAAATACCTTTGAAGATATGAAATTAATTTTTTCCCCCTGGATTCAGAGAAAAAAAGCTTGGAGATGCTTTCCACTAAGCTGTTCCAATTACAGCAAGTAATTTTAAATTATGTACATAGAGAATGGTTTTCAAGCTTTTGATGGAGTTCTGGGGGCATGGCTCCAAATGGAGTTAGTAATAAGGCAATTGTCAGTAAATTAACTCAGGTTAAAATAGGAACCACATACTCAAGCCTAGATGTGCCCTGAAAGATTACGGGTTTCAGACAACAAGGTTAGACTGACAGCTGGATTGAACTCAGAGTTATTCTAGAGAAACAGCAGTGTAACTGAGAGCACAACTGGCACCTCAGCACATGCTGTCTGGTGCAATTAAATTACACAGTACTGAAGGCATCGTCAACAGGAAGCTATCAATCACCACGAAGGAATTAAGAGCAGTGCAGTCAAAAGTGGAATTTTTCTCAGCATTTATAAGGGACACTTTAATAATTTTGACAACCTACTCCCTAGAAGTTAACTGTGAAAATGAAAACATTCAAACTAAAAAAGTACTTTCCCTGCATCTCAGTTCTGAATACACTTATTTCATCATTTTTTCTGGATGAAAACCAGCACTAATAACTATGATTTTTCACTCAGCAAAGCACCTTGGCTACAGCTGTGCGGAGGGATTAGATCTAATCAATTATATACTCTTTTAAAGTGATATATTCAGTTCTTTGATTTCATGGTGTGTTTTTTTTTTCAGACAGAAACCCTCCTCCTGAGAGCGGAAAAGAGAGGCCTGTGTGATTGCTTTCATGCAATACACTGAAATGAGCACTGGGATTTGGCCAGTGGACATTTATTCATTTTTAAAATGCTGTTCAATAAATTACAGGAAGATACAGAGTGCAAGTTGTGCCCCACCATAAGGAAAACCATTTTTATCAAAACAGGTATAGCTCAGTTAAATCATTTTTGCTTTGATGTGGTTTATCATTACTGTATGTGATATTGCATCTGCTGAAATGTCAACAGAAGAAACAGCGCCAAAGTCTCACTCGTGGGTTTTATGCAAGGATAGTATCCTGCTTTTCTGGTATTTGAAGCCAAAAATTTTCCTTGGACTGTCAGGCCAACCCCTTGTCTCATGTGGATTGCCATAGACCTGTGAAAGTGGGTGGAGTTGAATTCTTTAATGTATTTATGGAAGAATAACATGAAAAGGAAGCTACTTTGCCACGGTGCATAGCTAAACATTTACAAACAGTCAGACTTGGCTTTATATAGAAATTAATAGTTGTCAGTGACTGGTTGGCAGTCCAAGGAAGGGATGTGTTCCCGATCGCATCAATAGTCCAGTGCATGGCAAACACAGTAATCTGTGTCACAATTTTAATTTCTTCAGAGCCACACAGTAGCTGTGATCTTTTTGGAGAGATTTATTAAGTATCTAATGTGATCAGTAACATTTGTAATCACATGAATACTGCCTGGCAACTGAACTGATTATGTCTGCCAAAATCTTCTGGAGAAGTGTCTTTCATTAAGCAAATCACATGCTGGATTGAACCACTCAAACTGGCCTCTACAGAGAGTTTTGGCAGAGAACGTACACAACGCCTGCCTGCCCAGGAGTCTCTTGCAAACTGTATTTTGGGAAATATTCAAGTTCCACCAAAATGCTCCGTAGCTCTTGCATGGACTCTGCACTCCATCACGGTGGGTTACAGTGCTGATGCTATTAATATTCCTGCTGGAGTCAGTGTGAGACAAGAGAGAACAAAATAATTTAAGTAGTAGTAGATGACAAGATTGCACCTTGTTGCTCTTTAAAAAAGAATAGCAAATCCTTTCCCATTGTTTTCCTTTTTTCCTTTGTTTTGTGGAGGAGAGCAGGAAATGGCCAAGCAGAAAATTCTTGTTGACAATAATAGATTTTTGATAGGGCTTAATATAACATACCCAAAGTAAAGATTTATGTATGTGCTCGAGCATCAATGTACAGGCTAGACACTTTTATACGAACACAACAAGAATGATTTTCAAAGTCATTTTTCTAATCCTTATTAGTATGTGTGTCTTCTTATGAGTGGCTGATATTTTTGATTTTTTGCTCTCAACCTGATCAGCAAGTTAGGATGGAAGCTATCTGCTGCATGTTTCCAAACTGCTTCTGTCCCGTTTTATCTACAACATTAGGCACAGGGAAATAGGGAACTGTGACCCACTGAAAACTTATTATTTTGTACGCAGTCATACTCAATAACACAAGGGAGTGTATTACAATATAATTTGCCAAAGTTGTTTGAAAGGCATGTGGTTTTCAGCTTCCTTGCACCTACATTTCAAAGAGGAAATTTGCTTTGTCCTTTGTAGTATTCTAGCAAAGCCTTTTATAGATCATCGGCACCTGGATTGTGTACAAGAGAAGCAGCATGACACAGCAACACATCTCTTCTGGTGGCATTGCACTGCACTGTGGCACTGGTCACTGACTGATGTGCAATAGAGGTTCTTGTCATAAACCATATTTTACTGTACAAATAAAACAATAGGTTTAACACTTTTTTTTTTGCAAAATACCAACCTTACGTTACTTTACTCCCACTTAGATTTGAACTAAAGTAACATACAGCTTTTGAGTTGGCTTTTTGCAGGAGATGGAGCTCCACCACTGAACCCGTGAATTTTCCATCACAGCTCAACTTTTTTAGGGGCAGCATGTCTGTGGTTTGGTATTGCTGTTCTGCATGTTTATTCTGCTGGTACCCTAAAGAATCTTGCAAAGTCCTCTTAACAAGCACTGGGTTTTTTGTCTGTGCTTTTATTTAGAAAAACAGTTGTTCACTGTTGAGTTTTCATATATACAGCTTGTTGCAATAAAAAGGTGGAAAGAATGTCAAGTGGATGTTCTCGGACTTCCAAGGGGATCAGAGTGATGCTGCAACTTTATGGTTATGATGGCAGTGATTATTCTGTATGTACTCCTCTTTGTCTATAATACAATACAATAAAAGGGCAAGATGCATTATAGTATTTGGTGTACTTTGTTACTGATTCGAAAAAATGATAAGGCTTACGCAATAATAAATATCTGGTCTTTAATTAGGTGGAAAATCCACAGTGAAAAAAGTGCTATTTTGAATACAAAAATAAAGAGATCTTGTATTTGGGCTAAATTTAGTAATGTATTTTCCAAAGCATAAAATCAAACTCAGTCTTATTTGAAATTAAAAGTACTGCAATGATTTTTGTGAGCTTTTTTAAGGACCCCATACTCTGTACTTGGTGATTGTGGTAAGGCTCCTTATAATTTCCAGATAGCATGAAGAAAAAAATGGAGCTAGATGGTTTCAATTTATTGTTGCTCATGAAGTTAATTTAAATTCAGAACCCCCTTAAGTCTCCACTCACTAGAAGAAATTGTGTATTTTGCAAAAGGATTTAATTGCAGGAGGCCTTAAAGCAGAAATTCTCTTTTCCCACCCATCAGTTCCAGCACTTTTCTGCTGTGGAGCCAAGACAGTTCTCATGACCTTTTGAAACCAAGCTGTGTCTTCTTTTCTTTTGGTGCAGCGCTGCTGCTGATAGACCTGGGCAAGTGGCATTTGTACACAAGGTGGAGTGTAGGTGGTAACCTGTAAAATGCACAGCCAAGTCCTCCCTGTAAGAGAAATGCTATAATCGCTATAACTGTTAGCATGGTTCTATCCCTGGGTAGGCAAG
This sequence comes from Neopelma chrysocephalum, assembly GCF_003984885.1. Lineage (NCBI taxonomy): Eukaryota > Metazoa > Chordata > Aves > Passeriformes > Pipridae > Neopelma > Neopelma chrysocephalum. Next base: position 599,425 of record NW_020897804.1, on the reverse strand, counting down.
ATGATGGAGAAATCCTGTTACTGATTCCCACATCTCCAGAGCTTCTCATACCTGAGCCAGTGCCTTCTTTGGGTGTAATTCTGTGTGTATTCCAAGTTAGTAATTTTGAGCTGAGTCTCAGGACAACTCTCTGAAGACGTTGCCGGATTTCATTCTGAAAAATGGAGACACAGTTCATCTTGCTAGCAATGAAAAATCCTGATAGGTAACATCAAAGATCAGTAATATTATTGCTAGCTGAATCTAGTTAGTGAATGGACTGTGTGGAATACTCTTAAATTCCCATGGAATACCCTTTCCAGATGGAAATCTCATATTTAAAAGCCAGTTACGTCTTTGCACTCAGAACTAGTCTGTAGGTAACTCCTGGATGATCTGAGCATCCAATATGCATTCCCTGTTTTCTGAGCAATAGTTACTAAGTGTGTAGGTAGTTCCTTTAAGAGTGACCACGTAGTTTCTGCGCCCTCTTCTTCACCTGCCCTAGGCTTGTACCCAGAGACAAGACCTCCTCCTGTAGCAATGGGACTAGTGGAGGGGGCTGATGGTGGCTGTTTGCTACACCAGCAGGCAGATCTCACCCTGAAGAGAGGAAGCACTTGCTGAGCTGAAGGAGGCCGACAGGAATCCCAGTTTAGTTCAAAGGTAATTTGAGAGCAGGAAGGTTCTGAGGCTGTTGTGCCTCTTGTGAGGCAGAGAAGCATAAGGGATGTTTTCTCTTTGGAACCAGTACAAGGCAGAAAGTTTGCCTTTGCCTCTCCTGGCAGACAGAGACCCCCTTGCCTAAAACAATGTTCTTCTTAGTCCTTCCCTGGCCACAACTCAGTGAGTGAGAGAGAAGGGGAGCAAGTGTGGAAGGGAAAAGAGATACCTTCCTTCTGCAGTCTGGCTGAGTTCCTGGCAAATCAGTGCTCCTTACCGAGAACCCAGAGCTGCACCCTAAGGATTTATGTGCTGTGTGTGGTGAGCAGAGGCTGCAATCACTTTGAATGAGGGCAGTGCTGCAGACAAAGCCAGCACAGCGGTACCAGAGTCAGGATTTGAAAAGGGGAGCACAGAGATACTGTGTGCATTGCTGGAGTAAAAGAACCTGCTTTTGAGAGATGTACAATGAAATGCAAATGGAAGAGCTGGTTTTGAATAATCCCTGTGTTCCCCACCTGAAGCTGTGCAGAAGCTGGAAAGTCTCAGGGAGGGCTTTGTGCTGTGCTTATTCCCAAAGAAAATATGGAAGAGCCAGAAGCATCTTCTACAAACTGGTACTTGCTGATTTGAAAATTAAGGGGAAATTAATTTGCAGGTGCTTTGACTAGCTAAGGAGAAAGGCAGCCCTCACTTAAAGAGTGTTCCTGGCAGCAAAAATTAAATAAAAGTGGAAAACTAATATAAATTGCAAATATATATATGTATGTATAATATGCATATATGTATAAAATATTTAGCCTCATTTTTGCTCCATTAAACATTTTAAATAAATAATTTCAGACTACAACGGATGAAGCAGGATGAGCCTGTCTGCTAAACTTCTGAAAAGTCACCATGATTTTCCAGTGTCTGATTCAGGTTCTGCCTTGAACAGGCCTTGGGGCTTTGTTCAGAACATGCACTCAGAGTCTCCACATGGGCAAAGGAAGGGATTTTCCCCCATATGCTCATGATAATTTGTTGACTGCTGGAGAAGGATCCCACACTGGAAGGGCCTTTGGTCCAATGGGTACAAGCTTATATGCTCATTTATGTTTTCTCTGCATGTGGCTAGAAACAAGTTGTAGTTACTAACTTCCTGAACTCCAGAGGGAAGGAATGAAAAACACAAGGTGACTCTTAGAAAATCATTTAATCATTGTCATCATCCTTGAGGAGACTGGAGCACATGGTAGACTTCACAGGAGCCCACTTGCCTCAAACCTCTCTCACTTGCTCCATCCCTGAGCTGTCCCTAACAGATAAAGAAGAATTAACATTGATATGTCCGTAAATGCCCATTGTTAAAGCTCCAGTTCACTACATCCATCATTATGTTTTCCATGCAGTAGCTCTTTGCAGAGAAGTCTCCAGTAAATGATGGATCTTTTATTCAGCCTGGCTTGTCTCAATGCATACTTTGGACTCTGTATCATGTTTCTGTTCATGCTGAAATCATTATCAGAACTGTTTCAGCAACACTGGCCCAAATTCTACCCTTATATGCCCACATGGGAATCTTCATCACCTCACTGGAAACCACGAGAAGTGACCCAGACCTGTTTTGCACTAACACAGTACTTTGTTTAATCTGTGTGTCTAACATAACTGCCTTTCAGATTTCCTACAGTTCCCTTACCATGCTGTAGAAGGTTTTCCTGGACACAGCAAAGTCCCTGTGCCCTATGCCTAGAAATGCGGAACAGGGGACTGATTGCTGAACAAATTTGATCCTGTAAATTTTGCTTCTCAAGATGATCATGAGCTCAAGATTAAATATTATCCATAGCTTAAGTACTGACCATGTGAAGTAGCAAACAGAAGCCTAGCCTTTTGATAGTAGTGCAGAAGGTATTTCATCATCTTAAAAGCATTAAGGTACTAAAGATAGATGGTGCCTGCAGCACTGATTACTGAATATATCTGTTTTTTCTAACAGTTGGTTTTACTGGTCTGTACATTATAGATGGGGACAGAATGACAAATCTCAGGAGAACAGATTGTCTTTACATCAGATTTCATTCCATATAAATCACTGAAAAAGGTGAGGTAAAAATGTGGATCTACACTATTTTTTTTTCCAGAGACATGATAATGATAACAAGTCCATTTTCCCTGATGTTTAATTCCTTTTCTTTTTAATTGCTTAAGAAACTGTACCTCTATTTCTCTACTTAAGGTGTGCGTGGGAGTTGAATGTATAGCAGACTGTAAAGCACGTAAAGCTCATCAGTAGCAGTTAAGTATAGTATAGCCTGAAGAGGAATTTGGAGAGCAGAAATTCTCGAGCCTTGGTACAGTTTTGCCACTTCTGTGCTTTGAGGTACAGGCCATGTTTCCTCTGCCATCTCTGTCGTCCAAGTTCATCAATGGGGAAATGCTCTTTTCATAAGAAAAATGCAGACCACTGTGTCTCACTTGGGGATGTATTAAAAGCAAACGTAATTTAAGTATGAAAATAGAAAAATCCTCAAGTTACAATTGTTTCAAGGTGAAATCAGTAGAATCATAGCTCTGTATACTCTATAGTGTAGTATGCCTTCTAATATCAAAGATAGAAAAAATTACTATCTGTCTAATTATTGCCTGTTTAGCTAACATTTGGATAATTATACAGGAAATAAAGAAGTAAGTGTTATCTATTTATGCTATTTTATAAAATCACTTATTTTCCTACTTGGAAACTAATGAAAAACTTTATTTCAAATTCTGGTCCACATTTCTAATGCATCTTCCTGAACTATGCTTCTTATATTTCCTTTCCCAAATGAACACATTAGGAACATTCAATACCAAGATGTGCAACAGCAAGGAAATACCAAGGTTATTCTGTGAACATTCACAAAGGAGGACAAAGGAGAGGGTTATAAATTTCTGTTCGGAGACCTTCTGTATCTAAACAGACTGTTGTGTATTGCCTTCATCAGAAAAGTACTCCATGCCCAATAAAACATTGAATAATTGTGATTTTGAATTTGTGAAATAATTCTGAAGAATGAATTCTAGGGGCTGCAGAATACTTCATTGTTTTGCAAAAAAACCCACAACAAAAGCCAAGGAGAAGTGGCAAAATTTAAAACCTTCTTCATTGCAAATAATTGACTATTTCCCGTACATACAGCTATATAACTGAAAAATACCAACTTTATTGTGATGTAGTTTGGGTTAGTCTTGTTCAAAAATTTCTTGAGATGATCAGGATCTGGATGTAAATGAATTCCCTCAATGGATTTAGTAAGTGTTGGACCTTGGCTAGCTCTCTCACAGCAAGTACAAACATGCAACAGTGGAGAAAAAAAGAAAAATTAAACAAGTAGCAAAAGGCTGGGAAGACAAATACAATAAACTTGGGAAAAATGCATTTAGCTGTTTTCCATTTGACCTGAGGCCTGATATACACCGCGCCCATTTAAAATTTTAATTGCACGTGGCATGTGAGCAAGTTTTCTGTTTTGCCTCCAAGATCAGTGCTGAGAGCAGAATGGAAGCTTTGGACAAAGTTTATCAGAGAAACCCTCCTGTTGAGTCACGAGGTGCAGAAAGGACCCCCTTGCTCTCTAAATTGCTTCTCAGAGAGGAGTCTAGATATGACTGGATCCAATCTTAAACCCAGACCAAGTCAACGGTCTATGTTTAAAGGGTTATATAGATGCAACTGAACCTTTGTACCACTTTGTCCCATGGGATTAAGGGTGGCAAATCAAATATATTTATATGAGTATAATAAATTATTTATTTTATGGATGATTATAATGAAAATCGTTAGACCAAAAGACCCTAATCAGAATTATTCACTACACAAGGTAGGTAGTTGCAGCTACTAGTATAGTACACTATCAGTCAGATGTTGCTAGGCCAGCTGTGTCAGCTCAGCAGCTGTTAGCTCAGCAGCTTTAGATAAATTATCACTTGTTGGCTCCTTTATCAGGACCTTTGTGTGCCACATCCTCACTGGTGCCAGTTTCTGTCGGGAAACATTGTTCTTCACATCCTCAGAGTGTTTAACTTTGGGATTATTGGGTCAGGCTGGTCTCAGCATTCTTCAACATCAAAAGCAGTCCAAGACCCCTTCATTCTCCATACAGTACTCATAAAGTTTGGAAATAGGGTAAAGTTTCAGCTGTTTTACCCTCACTTAGTCAGAACATCCTACTATAATCAATTGCCATTTAGACCCGTGCTTTATTCATTTAAGGTCACCTGATAGCTCATGTACATCAGGCCAGGGACTTTATCATCAAATTCATAGTTTGGAATCAGCCAGTGTGAGGTTTTCAGGCTGAGACTGGCAAACAGTTGGATGCCCATATACTTCTCCTGGTCACTGCCAGCCTGGAGAAAGCATCCAGCTCGTACTGCCTGGGTGACTGACTATTTCTGTGGAGAACAACCCTCTGACAAAGTGCTCTGGCACACGGAGGTTGGGAGGGTGAGCCTGGTGCCATGAATGCCTGACATCCTTGACAGAGAGAGGTTTTGTAGGCTGACTGTGGTGGCTTGGCTGAGCACTGAATATAGAGAGCAGAATGGTGAACACTGCAAGAAGTGCTGCAGCCTTCGTAGTGAACAAAAGCACGCCATGGTATATGTGAATTGGTTAAAAAAACTCAGAAACCAACATCTCTTTTTTGTGTTTGATACCAACTGTATTCTGCACATCTTTGATACATGTAAACATGCCTGAGATGTGACATGCCCCGGAAGTTTTCTAAAGCACAAGATTCCAAGGGATACCCAGTGAGGAGAACCAGCCTTTCACAGGGCTGTACTTTGGTGTACAGAACTTACAACACTGTTTCATGTGCCCTAGACCAGGTGTTGTTTGTACGGCCTTGGATTGACACCTGTGAGAGGGGAGACAAGGGGACAACATGGACACCAGTGAGCAGAGTCTCTGGGCAGGGAACAGCCCTGCTGTCACCACAGCGAGGACCTGCCCAAGAAAATGAAGTTGTTGGCACTGGAGGGAGTCTCTATTTCTTCCTCTGGGCATAAAAACACTTACTCTGGAGCACTGACCAGTGAGGGGGGACAGGAGGTGGAGAAAATGGTGGGTGTTTGTCAGCAGCCATTTCCCTGGACATGTTACTTCCCCAGGTGTTCAGCAGGCTATGCCTGGGAACTAGAACTGTCCTTGGGCCCATCCTTCATAAAGAGAATGCAAAGCCCAAGCAGGAGAGCAGAGTTATACACACCTCAAGGTACAGAAACAACTCTGCCTGTCTGCTGGGTCTATGAGCCAACACCAATGTGTTGATGGGAGAAAAGCTTCATATTCCGTGGGAATGGAGACCCCCAATTGCGTTTTGCTAGAGGTACTTGCTAGAGGCACTTGGGAAGGGTGTTCCCTTGCCCTGAGCTGGCTTCCAGCAGCCTTTGATAAACCCCAGTCTGGTGTTATGTGACAGTCATTGCTCAAAGCCACTCCACCTTGAGACAGCCATACTGCAGGATTTGGGATGATCCCAGCATAATGCTGCTGTTTTGTCCATTTGCAAGGAAGGAGCAGATCTCAAATGCAGTTTGCTACTATGTCACTTCAATACCATTATTGTGATTAAATTACACGGGAACCGCTGTGTGAACACTGACAGTCACGGGATCTGCCAGGTTATTTGCACTGACAAATCCAGCAGACCAGAAGAAGAAATTACGGGATTTATAAAAAAAGCACAAGATTAAATTAGTACATTCAAATAGGTTCTCTCAGTTTTGTGCCACTTTTCACGTTTTAAGTCGTACTAGCTGGAAATTACGGCAGGAAATAGTGCAGAAACTGTATTAACTCTTAAAATCTGATAACTCCAGACAGCTGAGATTTTTAGTGAGTTGCTTTTGGTTGTTACAGTACATAAAACATGAAGAGTCCTGTGCTACTGCAAAGGCCCTGGCAGCCTGCAGCCAGAGAATTCCACTAACTTCCTCAGAGTTCACCTACTGATGAGTTTACTCTGGTGAATCAAAGGTTGCTTCTACATCATGTCATTCATTACATTTTGATGTAGACTTGGACTCAGTTTGTTGTGCCTCAGAAAGCAAAAGCAGATACAGGGTTTGCATGAACAGATGGCTTCTCAAATGCTTCCTGAGGAAGTGACTGTGGAGCTCAAGGGCCCTAGGCGTGATCATAGAATCCATTCAATTTTCAGATGCTTTACTAAGTTTTGCTTGAAAAGCAAGACAGGATAGTTGTGCATCAAATACTGATGAACAGAGGTAGAGAGACTGGATAGATGAACTGGCTGGAGAGATGAGCCAAGATACAAAGCTCCAGATCTAATGCTCTAGATGTACTTTCTGTAACAACTGTTTCAGCTCTGCACATCTCAGGAATCGATATGTGTTGTCAGAGCACAAACAATAAATTTTGCAAGGTGCTACAACAGCAGCTTGCTTAAAACAACGTACATCCATGCTTAACAGCTTTGCAAAATTGGACCTTGAGGGCTCAGCACTCTTTGGGATTCATCGCTTAGTGAGTTTTGCTCTCTGTTCAATGACGCCATTATTCAAGCCATGACAGTATTCTCCTTTATGTATCCATGTGTTTGGAACTGCTGGAAAAAGATCTGCTCCAGATGGATATGTAGTGTGCAAACTATCCAAATGCTATTTTTGCAAACAGCATTTCCTGAGCAATGGTTTGGGACTTTACTAACAGGGACAGGAGAGGCAATTTGAATGTGGCTCCTTGCAGCTTTTTCCCCACTTAAAGACAGTGTCATGGGATGTTTCATTTTACAATGAGGTGTAGCACTCACTGAGGTGTAGCACTAGGACAGCTAAAGCCAGAGAGCAGCTCCAGTAGGTCCTCTTTCATGGAGTGTCCCATAGGACAAGATCCAGAAGAACACAAAATGTAGCTCAGCCCTCTTGTGGAGTGAGCTGGGAACCCCAATGGGACTGTTTTAGGAGCTAGAGGGATTTGTATGGAGAGGCCCCTGTAGCTGTCCTCCAGGACCTGCTGAAAAAGGTGATGCTTTGGCTAGGAAAGGTTGAAGGAAACAGAAGGGCTCCAGCCCCTTCCTTGGGGACAATTATTTAAAAAAAATATTTAGAAAAGGAAGGTTGGAGATCTAACTTGTAGAACTTCGGAGGTAAAGCATTTAAAGATAAATTTTAATGAATGAAGAGATAAGTAGATGCTGCTTTAGTCAGCAGCACAAATCTATCCATCAGGACTGTCTGAGGAAGTGCAGAGGGACAGGGCTTTAGGCTGACTTCTGTCAAACTCGGCATAAAGTGCTGGAAACTGGGACTGAGAAAGTTGTGGAGAGGGGTTGAACAAGCCAACAGCTGCCTCAGCCTGCAGATTTCATAGCTGGAAAGGGCATTCCTTAGGATGTCCTTAAAAGGGTTTTCTTCTAGGGCACTGAAAATATTGTAGATGAGGAAAAAAAGGGTCCAAGCAGATCACAGTGGAATTTAAGCTGTGTTGAGCTGATACATTTTCTTGGAAAACAAATATTCTTTATATTACTGCAAGTTAAAATGCTGGCATTTGCAGCTTTGGTAGAACTTAAACCACTTATTTTCTTTATTGTTTGAAAAAGCATGACTAAGCTATCGCTGGTTTAGGCTCTGTATTGGGGTGCTGGGAGTGGTCTTCTGGGTGGATTAAACTGTACTGTGAATCTATACTCTCACCATGCTTTTAAGATAATTGTAGGGGAATAAGCTCCTTAGTGGAACTAGGTAATTGAAATCTTTGTAGAAACCAGACAAAGCATAGATACCTGTGACTGCCCCAAACTGAAGCACGTGTAAGATCACTGAAGGATTTGAACTGTGTGAGAGGGGCTTGAGGCTGTCAATGTAAAAATTAGGTTGTCAGTCAAAGACTGGTCTCTTTCTGTTTTGAAATTATTTGTTTTGTCAATGTCTTGAGTACATTTGGACCTCCAAGTCTTTCCTGTACCTGCTGGCTCTTTGCCTACCACATATGTGTAGACTGCCAGGCTGAAATTTCCCATTTTCTGACACTTACTTTGTTTCTATGTATCTGTTAACTTTAAGCAGTTCCACATTTCCCTCTGAGTTTTCACAATGTTGAATTCACCTCTCTCTTAGGAAGTCTGAAAAACCCATTCTTACAAATTTCTAACAGAAAATAACCAATCAAATTTTTTACCTGTCTTTCTTTCCTTTTCCAAGTTGTCTAACTTTATACAGAGGTTCTCACTGTGTGAAACCTGTGAATTGTTGTCTTTCTTTGATTTCAGCTTCTTGATCAGTTCTTTTCCCCAGATTTCAACAGAGATATAGGCACTGAAGCTGGAAGTCTGTCACAGTTGTTTAAGGCTAGTTAGATTCTCCCTTTGGGTATTTTCTAGAATATCTTCTTATACATAATGTATTTCTTTCTCTGTAGGCTTCTGTTTCATAGTTCTCCAAAGCCTTGATGCTTCCTTGTCAATAAAGCTTGGCACACTTTCAATCACAGTGCTTTGGAGCTTTATTCTTTTGTGGCTGAAAGAATCACTGCTAGAAAATGCCCGAGGAAAGCACAGCTATATATGATAAGGAAGGTTTATGTCATTAGAAAGGGGAGCTTATCTTAAATAGTGTTCTAATAATTAGGTTTCCTTAGGTTTGGTGTTTCTTCCCAAGAAGAGTCCAACAGTGGTGATGAGGACTGAGCTGGAGAAACAAATGGAAGTGCAGCAAGGAAATGCCATGGGACTGTTCAGCTTACTGGCAGATGTATCAAGAACCTGAAAAAGAAAACCTTGTTAGTGTTTTCAGCTTTAGCAACAACTTGTGTTTTCATCTAGGAACATGAATCTTCAGGTGAGCAATGTTCTATTGAGCTTCTGCAAAAATAATAGTTAATGATCCAAGTAACAGACTCATTAATGATCCAATGTGGTTGAGGGAGAATGGAAGAGTCAGTGGAGGAATGTGCTGTAAACAATTGTATCCAGGTAACCCAGCTGCCCGCCAGCTCCTGGGATAGATAGGGGGAACTCAGTGTTCAGGGGACAAAATACCAGGAAGAGTGAAAGTGATAGAAATTATGGAGAACCTGTGCAGTTGCTGGGGAACAGAACAGCAGCAGTGGGGCTAATGGAGTCTAGTCCTGCGAGACATTAAGTGGGCATGACTCATCCACAATATTGTTTGTATATGACCTGTGGTATCTTAGAGGCTTCAGCCAAACTAGGATACTCACTGCTCAGTTTTGAGAGAGGGGAGTTTTCCCTGTTGTTGCTGGGGCAGGACAGGATCTATGTGCAAGTAGGTTGGGTTGTTACAGTGCCTCCCTACTGCTTATTACCATTGCAGGAAATGCACATCAGTTATGAATTGCTCCACCTATTGCTGTCTGAGAATTGAACTACTTCTATGACACTGGCATCCAAAAATACAGGCCGTTACAGACTCATAAGACACAAGCACAGAGCTCGGTTCAGATCCCAGTATCTCAGTTCCTCTGAGGCAAGGGTGGTCAACAACAGGCTCAGCCTCTCAAAGAAGAATAAGGGGTAGGAAAGGAAAAAACTGGATCCCTTTGGCCAACAGTGACTTCTATGGACATTTGGAAAGACAAATGCAATGGTTGGTCTCTGTACTCAGCCTTAGAGAGCCAGCAAGATCAAACTGATGGAAAGGAGAAAGTGAGAGTAAGTACACCTCCGTGTGCTTTTGGATCTGGAAAGCATCTTCATATAAATATCACGCAGCTGGTGGAGGCTTGCAGGGAACTATTTTTAATCCTATTACCTCCTTTGCTTTTAGTATCTGTTTATGTTTTCCCACAGAAGACATGGAGGCTGTCTCGTGCACTTTGCTTCAGAGCCATTAGCACGCTTGGTACAATTATAAATGCACTGAGACACAACTCAGACTTTATCTACATTAAGAATGTTTATTTTTTTTCACTCTAGGGACATTTCAGATATGGAAGTGTAATATTCAGCCCCACATCTGAACTCCTGAGGTGATCATTTTTTTCCTAGCTGGAATGACACTTTCAGCAGGCTTTCTGTCTCTTTGAGCAAAACAAACAAATTAGTAGGTCAGTAGCTCTTAAATTTACAAATCCTGAATTTTTTCATTTGTTTTAAGGAAGAGAACTGCACAAGCATGTATCTCAGCCAACTGCTCACACCCCACTGTACTGGTATAGAATGCTATCTCTGAGTAATCAGTTGTAATTAGGTTTTGGCTTATAGGAAAATGTCTGATTTGGTCTTTGCATTTCTACTTCTGGCTCACCAGTATTTGAAGCCTTTGGAGTTTTTTCACCCCTGAAGTGGAAAAATGGATGGTCAGGGTCAGGTTTGTCTTGGATACGGTTCTGTTTGCTTACAAAAACTGTATTTAATGTCCTTTCTCACTGGGCATTGCAACACTGTTATTATTCAAGGCCTCTTCTCTATTGCCATCTTTGAGCACCAGCTCCACAGCTGCCTGTTTCCTGGATAAGGAGTTCTGCTCATCTGTGAAGTCAGTGAGCAGAAGAAACAATTCAGTGAGTTGCTGAACCCGTAGCAAAAACCCCACTTCAAATCTGCTGTTTACATAAGTTTAATTCTAGGAGGGGTACAGGAAGACTGCAGCAGAAGGCAGGAATGGGAAAGATAACACAGTTGATGATTCAGAAACAAAATTCACCACTACAAAAGATCTATATACATTATTTATAGGGCAGGCTGGCACCACTGCTTTGAAATCACTCTGCCCTCATGTTTTGGCTGCTCTTCTATGAGTCTGCAGAGAAGTGGGAGACAAGATGATGCAGCAGAGGGGATGTGTGAGAGTCTCGGCAGAAGGCCATTTAGATGGGTTATGTAAATCCAAAGGGATAAACCTTGGATGTTTCTTGTGCGTTTCACAGAGTGGCACTTCTCAAGGTTCAGCTGAGGTTAGGTAAAAACCTTCTGGCCCCTGCAAATGGAAACAGAGCAGAGCTGGAGGCATGCATTCCTCTTTGAGCAGGGAGGAGCTATGCCTGGCCTCACAGGCCTAGGTGTGTCCATAAATCTTTACACGAGAAGGCAAAGGCTTCTCACTTCTTAACCCTATTAAGTGACTCACTTTCTGTGCCATGAGTTCAAAACCTGCCAAACTCCCTGTTCATCAGTATTTTCAGGGAACTCAATCCATTTCCTGCTGGAGGTTATGTGTGTGTGTTAGGGGCTTGCTTTATAGCTCCCTTGCTGTGAGATGCACAGCCTTTGGCTCTCCTGCTGGAAGTGTGTACCTGCTATGTACAGTCATCTAATTTGCCCCCCTGTTTGATTTCTGTGTTGAACTCTCGGTGTTGTTGACTTATAGCAATTATGGAGTTTTCTGCCAATTAGGCAGTGGAGATGAGCAGCACTGGGCTCCCAAACTGCCATTCTGATGCTCAGTGCACTGCTGAGCTGCCACAGGCTATCACAGAGCTGTTGGCACTAGCATTTTTCTTCTGCTTGCTGAGGGCTTTTGAGTCAGCCTGCAGCCTCACAAAATCTATTCAAGGAAAAATTAGAGTTGAAGTGAACTCTTGCATAAAAGCAACAGAGAGAAAAAGGCCAAAAACCCCCATTCTTCTGTAGCAATGAATTTTCTCTCTACATTACAGGCACCATCATAGTTCACTGGGGAACACCACCTGGTGTTCTTCACTAAGACAAGGCTCACACACAGCTTCTAGGGTCATCAGAAGCCAACTCAGCCTCCAGAGCGGTTTTGGGAACACCTATAATCCCTGTGTGTCCCACTTTCCAACAGGTGAATAAAACTAACATTCCCTTTTTCTAATGCCTGCCCTGTTTCACTTGGAAGCACTTTGGGTTAATAGCTGCCCTATCAATTTGCAGTGACCTGCAGGAGGAGGACACTAGATTTCAGGTGATAGCCAAGACTTCTGTTTTTCAGTAATAACACAAAAATTTGTCTGGTGCAAAACCCCAGTAAAGACCGGTTGTCTCCATTTAAATGCCTGCAGCAGCATTCACACACATTCAGAACAGAGTACAAGGACTAACAGCACCTCTCACAGTTACCAGCAGTGTTTTGTGCAGAGCCCAAAAGTGAGTGTTAATATTCTATATTTATGCTACCTTCTTGTGATTCTTAGTTCTGTAGAGTCATCTCTCTTTCATCTGACTTCTTGGCCGTGCTTTTTGGTTTTTACCTTTCTTACATCCTCTTCCTTTTGGCCACTCTTGGAAGTTCTGGTGGAGTAAAACATATGTTGCACCATTCTTCATACTGTTTTCCTATGTCCTGCAGGGGGCATCTCTTCTAATTATTAACTGGCTTTTGTGTTGCAAAATACCCACTTTACCCATACTTGGCTATCTGCAATTAAATCTGTAGATAAGCCTTCTTTTACCTACTGATAACTTCTGTCTTGAGACTTCCCTGTAGGAACCTTTGAACTATAAGCACAAATGAAGGCTGAATTTACTAAGAAATGTTGCCTCTCATGCAGCTGGCCTTGTACTGCACTACAGTTATGGCCATAATGTCTTTTATTAATACATAACGAATAAATTGACATGTCAGTCATCACATACCAAAACTGCCAGCTTCCTAGCAATGCAGATAAAACAGAAACTCTCCCCAGTATCAGGATGGGAAGAGAGGAAGAGAAGCTACAGAGCAAAAGAAAGTACAATGACCATTGCAAACCTTGTGATGCATAGCCAAAGTTGACAAATGTTGACAAGACAGCAGCTAAACTCTTTCTGGAGAGGTTATGCATGTACTAGATACCCTGTGGTATCTAACCCCACCAAGCACATCCTTCACTCAGAGCAGGGGCTCAGACTTCCAGCTGGAACCATCTGGGCTGCAGAACTGTGCCCTCAGTCAGCAAACGGCGTTGGCAAAAGGCTGAGCTCAAAAATCATGCCAAGCACCTCTTCGGAACGCTTTCCTCAGCCAGTCAACATCACTCCAGCCTTATCAAGTGTCATCTCAGCCGCCTTGCCCTCACTGATCAGGCTCTGCAGTCCTGAGTAACCCAACAAGCCAATCCAGGGAGGCCAGAGAAAATGGAGTGGTAAAACTGTGTGAGGGCACTGTGACAAAGGCCTGCTCACAAATACCTCAGGTGTGTGCTTAGCACAGTGAGAACCTTCTAACACTTTTAGAACCACTAATGCAAGGGCTTAAAGAAAAATAACATGCAGCCAGCATCATCCTCTGTGAGACCAGTGATGTCAAAATCATAAGAAATAAAAATAATGTCTCTGTCACTTCATGGCCTCCTCTAGTTTGATTCAAGACTGGAAAAAGGTAAAGACCCCCTTTAAACTTCCCTTCATCCTGTAGACCATTTGCTGACTGATCATGAAAAAGAAGTAAATGTAAAGACTTCCTTGATTTCAGTGCTCCCTTGTGGATTTTTATCACTGACATGAATTTCAGCTCCATTACACCTTCTGAGGACATGTGCTTTTCCAGGACCCATGATGCAGTTTGGATCTGCTGGATCATCTCCTGAAGACCTGCTCTGATGGAGGCTGGTCCTTTGTCTCACTTATCTCCATGTCAACTCACACTAGTTAAGGCCAAAGTCAGGAAAGTGGATCCAGATGATCCCCATCTAATGATACTTTTCTAGTTCAGTTGGTACTTTTCTAGTCTGTGCCAAAGCCTGCCAAAGAGTCAGTACACTCTACAGGAAGCTTTCCTCATGTCCACGTGCTTCGATCCAGCACAAGTTTCTTTGCTAGAAGAGTTTATTAATCATTCCATGCTTAAATAATGGCTGAGCTCTCCTGGACCCAAACAGGGTAAATTATCAAGGATAAAGCGCATTCGTTAGATGTAAACACTCCATGCAAATAAATGTTCCTGTTTACAAGAGCTCTTGGCTTTCTCCCCTGCATAGGTATTTTAATTTCACTCCTTAGGAGACAACAATGAAATATGATACTGGATTTTTAAGCTTTTATTCATTTTAATTTTCCACAAATGGTTTTCACTGTAACAATCTCAACAGGAACCAATAACACACATAATCACAGGGCCCTTGATAATGATGAAAGTAGATCTGCTGCCAGCAGCTATTATGCTCATTTTGAGACTGTAAAAAACACTATATATGCTTTTGTTTGGGTGAGATAAAGGGCAGTTTTACCCTGAAAAAGGGATGTCAGGATGGCATTTTCTTATACAGTGGCTTTGCTCCCTGCTCGTGTCAGATCTGCTGATGTTAGGGGAGACAAATAAAATTTTGCTACCTCAGGGTTTTAACTGCTCTCTATCTGTGTCAGATATGCTCCATGGCTCATTATCATCCAGATTGATTCATTACTACTCTCTGCACGGCTCCTCAGACCAGCACCTCAGCCCCCAGGAGAAGTGCAGTGGATCAGAGAGGCCGTGAAGCAGGTTGTTATCCAGTCAGGCAGCTTCCCCCTGCAACCAGCAGCCTGCAGGACTCATACAGCCCAGAAGGGTTAACTGGGTCGTCCCTTCTCTGCACTGCCACCAGAATGAGTTACTGTCCCCATGCCTGTGAGAGGTGAAGAGGTGGCAGCCAGGACAAGGAAGGGGGGTACCGTTCCCATGACAAGTGGGAAATGTGGCCCCCTCCACCCTCACGTGCCAGTTGAACTAAGTAACTCCTCAGAGGTAGATTAAGTAGATCAATTGCTGGTTCTTGCAACCTTTTCCTTCTAAAACATGGACAGTAGGGGAAGTGCTGGTACTTAGGTGAGAAGAGTCATCAAAAGTGGTTGGTTGACAGGAGAACTGAGAAGTGATCATAGTCCCAACTTTCTGTCTTCTTAAAGTCCTTCCTTGTAGGCCTTTAAAATTAATCTGGAATGTCAATGTAACCATACCATATTTACTTGTCTGTAGAGCTCATGGGGCAAAAACATTTTAGGAATAAGATGTAAACAGAATGTCAAAACATTAGAAAACTCAGGGAAACACATCTTTCAAGTAAACTTTTCGTATCTTTATTAATACATCAAAAAATCACTGATTTTATCATCAGCCATAAGCAAATTTATTTATTAGCCACAAACTCATCCATAGTCATTTATGGTCTGGTTTTTTACACTTTCAATTCCTACTGATTTCACTGGGAGTTTAGAAAACTCAGAGTTTTAGAAAGCTCAGAATATCAAATTGTAAACATGTTCACATGTATTTATTTTCTTCTGGCTTTCATTATATAAGGAACTGAGCCTATTAATTCAAAATCCTTTGAGTACTGAAACATCAGATGTACAAGAAGGACAAAGTTACATCTAAACTCATGTAATTTTAAGAACCAACTTATATGAAAAGTAAAACTTAAGTAAATATACAGTTCTTAACATCGTATAATTTCAACCAGGAAGGCAGACAAAATATCTCTGTAATTTTGATGTGAAGAAATTCCCTAAAAGTAAGAAAGAAAAGAAGGAGACAAAGGACATTGTTAAAAAACTGTCCTAGTTAGAAGAGCTGGGACCAATTCATCACTGGATGGGTGTAACCCAAACCTGTGTATTCCATAGCCTTCCATGCCATTTCCCAGAAACTGTTATCAATAGAGCATTTACACCCTCTGCCCAGAGCAGCCTGACTCCTCAGGTTATAAACTAGGCGTTAAGAGGCCTGCAAGATAGGAAGATGTTCCTGTCCTCATGCCCTTTTATGGAATTCCCCGCTCTGAGGGAAGGACTGAGCATTCCTGCCTGAACTGGAGAATATATAAACTTGGGGTTTTGGAACCTTTTTACCACTTGTGGGATCCAGAGGAAGACTGCAGACCACCACTCTCAACCAGACTGAGACCACCACCCTCAACTGGACTGCAATCACCACTCTCTGACCAGACTGCAGCAGCTCTCCCACCAGCAGGTTTTTCCCCTCTCCCTTTACTTTGGACTCGGGGGGGGGCAAGGAACACCACTTGTGTTCATGCCCCAGGGTGCCGGGTTATACATTTGGGTTTTGTGGGTTAAAACCAATTGTCTGTCTGTATAATTGTACTTATTGCATTATTTTAATAAATTGTTATTCTGATTTATAATCTCTCTTTTGAGTTGAGTTCATTTCCCCTGCTGGTTAACTTTTAAACCAGCACAAAAACCTTTTCCCCTTCCTAAATGTATTCAATAGACACTTCAAAATTGATTTGCCTTAGTGACATAAAGGATCACAGTAAGATAAAATTGGCAGAGGCAGTTAGTTAATAATAGTGTTAGATAAAAGTGGACACTAAGAACAAAAGATCAACAGCATACAAATGCTGTATCTGTATTTGTTTCAATAAATTTCACCCTACTATTTCTCATACGATGACCCAGAAGCAGTGCCCACTTCTATGTCTGCCAAGCCTTTATGTTCGGGAGATTCTTAAAATGATCTTCCCTTGCAAAGGTGTGAGAGCTCTGAAAACCAGACATCTGCTTGAAATATATGATCTTGAATGATGCTGTAGTCAAAGAGGCCCAGCTTATTAGAACAGGTTTGGATCAAGAGGACCCCCAAAAATATTTGGGGGTTTTTGGAGTACTTGAAATCCTGCAACTTCTGATGTGTCAGCTCTTGTAGCAACATTTTGTCTGAGTTCCTGGAGATATGTCTGTTCACTCTGGTGTCTAAAGAGGTGCTGAGAGCATGCCTAAGAAAGTGTAAAACCCAGGCTATAGGTCTGCAGCACGTGGGTGGATTGTTGATGAGTTTGGGGGTGGGACCTGAGTGGGCTGTGAAATGTTTTCCAATACACATGTGGCAGCAGAGCTATGACTAAGCAAGCCCAGAGCAAGCTCCTGCCTATTAGGAGTCTATGTGACCTGCTAGGATAGGGTACAAGTGCCAAAGCAGGCAGTCCAATGTAAGGGGCAAAGCATGCAGCTCCTCTGCAAAGATAAGGAGTCCCTGGAGGTCGTGTTTGGTGACGAAGAGATGAAAATCTAAGTCCATTTACCCCAGGTTCTCCTCAGCTCTATACACACTCTGCAAGCCAAGGCAGAAGACCCACTGTGTTGGCTTTGCAACCTCCTGCCCCACAGCTCTGAACTTATCCTACACTGTGCATGCTGTTTAGCAGCAACTGCACATCATTATTGACAGCCCTGGTACATGAATAAACCAGCTTGGTAGTGTCTGGGAAATCTGCCTGTACAACTCACAAATTCTGTTTGATATGGAGGACTTGCTATATGTGTATGTTGCTTGAGTTACAAGCTCTCCTTTGAATGTAGGGCAGATCTTACTCTTCTCTTTCTACATTTATTTTTGGGACAAAATAATGTCCAGAGGGTATGACAGAGTGCCAGAATTTGATAGTCACTGAACCTTGACAATTTTCTGATTGTATGGCAGTATTCTTCCTACAATAACAAGTGATCTTTGAGCAGTCTGAGCGTCACATGTGTTTACATGCCACCTGCTTTGAAAGCATAAAATCTTGACCAGAATGGTGACAGGGCATCTCGTGAGCAAGATCTGGTCAAGCTGGCTGTAATCTTGGGGACCAGGGTATCAGAGACAGAGTAAGCACATGCGCTGTGGGGAGTGCAAATAGGATCACAAGGATGGGCTAAATGCTGCAGCTTGGCTCAGGTCTGAGGCCAAATATACAAGTCCAGTACACAAGTCTAGCATATGTGTGGCAGAGACATCTCACCTTTGTGCTTTCGTTTCAAGTAACAGCATCTGCCTGTTTTGTAGCTGAAAGCACAGACCACTCAAGGCAGGGTCACCAGGACCCCTCTGAGCTCCCATGCCTGTGCAATATTAGGTATCACTTTCTGCTGATGGCTGAAAATTGCCATGAGTGCCAAGCTAGTACGCCCATGCACAGGGCTCAGTGCAGCACAGAGATTCTCTCTTCTTTCTGTAATTCAAAGCAACAACAAAAACCAGCTGCTTTGCTTCAGAGGTGGCTCCAAGTATCCAGCTTTAGACAGCTCCAGAAATGTAAGATGATTTGGGTTCAGCTTCCTAGTGTGAACATCCCTCGTGCAGTGATGCCAAGAATCAAACCAGCATGTCTGCAATAAAACAGATCTAACAAAGACTGCTCCTGGCAATACTCTGCTGTCACACCAGCACCAAATATCTTTTTCATTATGTTCGAATCAGTCTCATTAGTTCAGTCAGAATTCATTTTCTTCAATGCTTGGGGTCTTCTTGAAGTAAAACACTAACTTCATCTTGATTTATAGCCCATGGGTTGGTTTCACTGGTTTGTAAACTGAACTCCTACACATTTTTCCTTCCTTATGGCTGTATTTTCTGTCCTCCTCCCTCCAAGAGCTGCTTATCTGATCAGTCCATGTGCTGTGTAGGCTAGTTAAAGATTAACACAGCCAAATTGTGGCAGTGCAAATCTTGAACATGCATGGAAACATAGAAAACAATTTTGCAAAACAAGTTACACAAGCCCTTCATGAAAGCAGTTTGCTCATAATATTTCTCTTTTTGTTAGTTTCTTTTATCAGTGAACAAAGTTTTGGACTGTTTGCAGTTCTACTTTCTTGTAATTCAGTGTTAAACCTAAAACTCACATTAAGAAACTTAGAATCTACGACCACTCTGCCTCACAGAGTGGTCAGACTACTGACTGGTCCTGCTCTCTCCAGTCACACCCTGTACAGGGAGAGGAATAGCTGAATATCTGTAAGAATTTGCCCAACACTAAACCACAAAACTCATCATTTAATAGCCCCAGAACAGGTTTTGCATCTCATAGAAGGAGGGTCAGCATTTGTTTCTCAAGGCATTAGAGAATCTATCCCAAGTGCCACATTTCATGGTGGGGTACAAGCCTGTAAGGGCTGTTAGCCGTGGCACTTGGGCAGCACTTTTGCACAGCCTGAGGAAAAAATCCATATCTTCTCTGTTACATCTGTGCAACAGGAGATACTTGCATCTATTTCAGCAGGAATCCCTCTACAGATGTTAGAAAACTTGGGGGTGGAAATGTGAAAATCTCGTTTTTTCCGCTGTTCTGTGTTTTATCATCCAGCCGTAATAACATGTCTCAGTTTTTGGCTTTGTGCTGCAAACCTCAGAGCAAACATGGCCTGATAGGATGTCATGCTGAGTCATAGACAGGAGTCTTTTTCAAGACAACCTCAAATGTATTCAGTCTGCATTTGTTTTGCTTCTGTTTCCCTGCTCAAATATGTGTCAAGAATTCCCACTGATACCAGCATCCAAATCCACATTTTTTCTCTCTACGCTGGTGATTTGTCTAAAGAGCACCTGCACTTCTGTGGGGCTGAGCTTTCTGCTCACAACCACTGTGCTAAAACCCTTTCTCCCTTCCCCACAGAGAGACTGGGTCACTTGGGGATGAGAAAAGTCCTACGGTTTTATGTCCTATGATGGCACTGCCAAAGCTGGGAGGAGCCTCCCTGAGAGGGGAGTTGACTGCTACAGTGGTGGGCTTGGTTTGGACTGTTTGCACTGGGTTTGCACTGTGATGTTAATTAGCTTCAACTGCTCCCATAAATGTAGGAAAACTCCATCATTTCAGATCCAGCATAAGAGAACCTGCAGTTTCTACCTTTCACCTGGAGATGCCTTGTGCTGGACAGGACACTGAGCCACAGCATCTCCAATAGTGCATCATCCTCCTTGGCAGAGGTTGTGGCAGGCACAGATCAAAAGAGATAGCAGGAAAAAGGAACCAACAAACCTCATACCCCTCCTAGGTTTGGGGGCAACTTACCCTAGATGTACTTGCCCTTCTGGTCATCTTTTCCCAGCACGGGATCTTCACCATAATCTCTGGGACCCCACCTGTGTATCTGCTGCAGAGCCAGGTGGTTTTACCAGTGTTGTATGTTCAACTCAGGAATCTTCTGCAAATTCCCAGTCTACTATATCCAGAAGGAAGGATGCCAGAAGATCTCTTTTCATTGCAGTGGGGAAGAGCAGTGCACTACAGAATACACTGCAGAAAAAGAGGGAGGGCTGGGCAGGGATTTCAGTTTCCAAGGGCATAGACTGCCATGAGGAAAGGGTAAAATAGCAGTGTACAGAGATGCTAACTCTCTTCAGCACCCAGCTGGGGACCAGGCGGATTGATTTTTCATCATTTTGGGCACTGTCAGATACAAACAAAACAGCACAAATTTCAAAATATTAGTGGAGACCTGCAGCTTTCCAAAAAAAGCCCACATCCATTTCCTTGGCAGTGGCAGCACAAATACAAGTAGTTTTACTGCACGCCAATTTCTTCTTAAATCTCTTCCCTCAGGGAGCCGAGTGCTTAGAAAATATTTAGGGGGACTGGAAGCCTGCCGGCTGCTCGGCTAATGTAGGTCTCGAAACCTCTGATGATGCTCCAAAGAATGTCGGGCTGCACTGATGGGCCAAGTTCCTTCAGATTAAGCAGATGATGATGTTTTGGCAAGAAAAATCGAGATCCAACCAGGTGCCTCTAGAGAAGGAGGATTTTATATTTACGCTGTGTGTCACACAAATCCAGATGGGGTCATCTCCAGAACTGTGTAAACATTAAATTCAGCCTAAAAGCTGTGACAGGCAGTAAGTGCCTGCAGAGTGGGCGACTCTCCAGGAGGAGACAATGGTTGGCTTTTAGCACATCCCGCCTTTTTATTTCCTTAAACAACTTGACCTGTGTGTGCTGCCAGTTGCTTGTACTCAGCTCCCTGTTTACTCACATCCATGCATCCACTGAGACTTTCCCTTCCCATGGGTGGGGTGTACCCAAGGTGGTTTTCCTGTCTGTCCTGATCTGTGCAAACTGAGACAGTGAGAGATGTCGAATCTTCTCAGTTGATGCCGAGGGCCTTTCCCCTCACAACGCTATTCAGTCGCTTTTCAGTGCAAAATTTAAGCAGGGTTGGTTTCATTTTTACATTGCAGTTTGCTAAGACATAGGAAGGAGTGAGCTGCAGTAAGGGAGAAAAAAATCCCTGTTGTGGGAGAAAAAAGTATTTCCAGTGTTTCACACTTGATAAAACTTGCTGTCCCCATCACATGGCAGAGGTTGGTACCCTTTGACCCCACGGGGCTTTTACATGGGAAGTTTGCTCCTGACTTGTATTTATTAGAGATTGTTCCCATGGTTATTCCTGACAGTTCCATCCAAAATATTCTCTGGTTGTTTGGTAGAAGCAATAGGGAGCTGGTGTTGAGAGATGGTCCGACTGCTACTGTCCTGAGAAAAAGAGCTGCTCTGATTACAGGAACAAAGAGATATGTGGGTTCGGTTGCATTTCCACCTTTATGTCAGAGTGTTTGTCATTGTCATTGTTGAGAGTGCTGTGGTGGACAAGGCTGGTCACAGGTGACAAGCAGCTTTTAGAGAGTGAAATTCAGACTTTCCAGTAAGGAAAACATGAGATTTTGGTGCCACTCAAGAAAACCAAAGAGCTGCCTGTCTGTTGGCACTCACCTGCTGCACAAGATGGATTTTTTCAGAGTGGAAACACTTACTTATCTGACTGATGACAAACAAATCAACCCCATGGTGATAAACCTACTTTGTGAACTGTCCTTTGCAGGTATGGCCCCCGTCCCTGAGTTATCTGTCAACATTTTCCTGCTTCCAGCAGGTAAGTTGTGTTGTTTATCTCTTTTTGCAATTAGAAAACCAAAGCACAAAGGCCTCAGAGTCTAAATCCACAAGGTCACTGAGAGGCCTGATTTTTTTATGTGACTGGAGTTCTGAGTGCCTCTCCCATAGTTATGAAAGAAATATTCTGTACATGGAGCAACAGAAAGAGCAGGACTTTCTCCTATTAGCATCCATCTTCCCCAGACATGAGGCTTCCCATTCCTTGCTCATGCCAAAGTATCACAGATCCTCTGCAGCTCCCAGTGCAAGTACACTACCAATACAAATAAAATTAAAACTGAGCATTTTCTGAGTGGGGTTTTGCTATTTCTACTGCCTCCTAGAGCTCTGAGGTTCAAGGACACCTTGTAGTTTATGCATCAATATCCATTTTAAACCACCTACTCTTTTGACACACTTTGCACTTTACCCACTTAGTGCAGTCAGTCTGCAATCCCTGCTCAGAGCTTTCCTCTCCTCCTGGCCACCTTTCATATGGGAAACCATTTTCAGTGTTTCAGCACTTCTGCTTGCCCCTAAAAGGACAGTGTCACTTAGATTTAAAATGATTTTATAACCACAATGAATGCTACAGTTAACAGCAAAAAAGGGAAATACTTGTTTTCAAGTCAATGCCCTGCTGCTGTGTTGTGGTGTTTAGGATCTGAAAGTGAGGTGAGCGAGACAAATGAACCTTACTCATTCATTTTTATTCTTCAAATGAAGAGAAATCAAGCTCTAGTCTAGAAACATCTACCATCACTACTCTGTTTGGATATTTAAATGCTGCTGTAGAAAATCTGGTGTGGTAAGTGCTTCCAGTGGCCATAAGGTTGGGGTTTAGGGATGAGCATGTTTTTAGCAGGGACCTTCCAATGGCTGGGAGTCCCTCTCGCTCTCCCGCTGCCATCCCATGAGTTACTCTCGGGATAGTGGGACGATTCCCAACCGCCGCAGTCCCGGGTCCCGCACCGCCACCTGCTGGCACCGCGCTGGAAGTGCCGCCGCGCCGCCCGCCCGCTCCATCCCGCCCGGCACATCCCGGTCCCACCGCCACATCCCGGCCCTCGGCTCTGCTGCGGAGCCGAGCATCGCCCGCCGAGCTCAACGCTCCACTCACGGCTTCTAACGGGATGTCCCGTCGCTCTTAGGTGGCATTTTGCCTTCGACGCGGCCCTCAGTGTCATCTTTTCTCAAGGGCATCCCTTCCACAGAGACCTGCCAGGCTTCAATTATTGACCTCACAGGGAATTTTTAATCTCATGGCCATTTCACAGCAAGTCAGATTAATTAGTCCTAGCAGTCAGTATCATCTCTATAGGACCGTGGTTGTCATATTAGTGAGAGTCCTGGGGACTGGATCACTTAGTCAGCGCTTCCTGATGTCATCCAAAGTCTTTGCTTCACACATTTCTGATGAGGATCAAAGCCTGCTGGCTCCTCTCTCTTCTGATCTATTTTTAATTAGCCATTTGGAGCCTTTGCTGTTACAGCCATGGAAGGTGATCTCGGTGACACAATCTCATTTGTCCATATGTACGGATGTTGATACCTGTGCAGAGAACTGTAACATGTTGTCCAGGCAACAGCAGGCTTGAAAGCAAGGGTGGGAGCCTATGGACAGCTCTTGGGAAGAGGTTTGCTGGATGCTCCAGGACGAGATGCCAGGATACCTAACTAGAATGGCAGAATGCCTACAGAAAGAGGACAGGGAGCCAGTAATGGAAAACTTGTTACTTTTTGATGAATTAGCTGCAGATCGTGCCAGAAGAACAGTTGTTTTCACTGCCCCCAAAATCTGTACAAAGCAGTCAGGAGAACTGCAAGCTATTGGAATAAGCCCTCTCAAAATGAACTGCTTCATGGCATGGTATGGATAATTTCCCATTTTTCTTACTATAGGACAATTCAGTATCCATGATTTGGTAGCAGCTTTATCTGTCTTGATCATGATACAGCTGCAATGCATCAGGGCCACATCCTGCAAGGGGCTGAGTATTTTTTGAAACATACTGAGTGCCTTTGGCTTGGTGCTTCCCACCAGCATTTTAGCAAGGGCTGGAACAAAGTCGTGGAGTCCTTTGGCACTGTGCAGCCCAGAAGGGCACAGAAGAGCACGATGGGGACTGTTCAAGCCAGCCAAAATCTGTGAGAGGTCTGGCACTTTTGCTTACTGCCTTTACAAGGGATATTGTCATTATTTATTGATTGGTTATTTATGCTGCAGTAGCATCTTGGCTGAGAACCCTTAGGCCACAAGCACCAGGGGCCATACAGAATCAGAACAGAAAGACAATCAATCCTTGCTCCAAAGGAGCTCACAGTGAGATAAGAGACAACAAATGAGTATTACAAACAATGGCAAGGCAAGGGAACAAGGGACCAACATTATTAGGTGTGAAAAAGAATTAGTCCACAGTCAGATAGCATGGCTAAGAAAACCCAAAAACTGTTGACTCTCCTGCCTGTTTTCCCTCCCTAGCTAGATTTTCTGCAAAGCCAGAAATGTGTCTGTTTTTTTCAATGTGCTAGATTTGTTGTACATCTTCCTCAGAAAGTTCCTGACCTAAAACACATGGAAAAAGAAGGAAGTGTTTTTGCTGGCTTCAGTGGACCTTGGATGAGCCAAAAGTCTCAGATGCAGAACACTTTAGTGGAAATGAGATATTATTTTTGCAGTCAAACTTTTGTCAGCCTGAAGCCCCATGCCCCAAAAGATTTATTCAGGGACTTCCTTGTTTACTAGTACTACTAGTTTAGTAGTTCCTCCCATTTTCCCCCTTAATTAAAAGTGTTCCAAAAGCAACCCCTGCAACCTAATACTGGGATTATGTTCTGCTTGAGTCAGAATATTTTGGTCTCAGATCCAGCTTGTGCAGTTTCACATATTTTAGTTAAAATGCAAATCATTTCATCTTAATAATGCTACCAGTCTGACAAATATTTCGTGTGAAGGGTTTTGAAAAATCTCCAGCAATTGTACAGTCTGAGCAAGAATCTGGATACTTCCTCAGATTATATGGGTTTGTGCATCAGCAGTAGCTGCAGATACAGAAGGTATTTGGTGACCTGTACTTTATTTCTGTTTACAGCCATAAGGGTAGAAATGGAAAACATTGTGCATCTTACATTTTTTTTTCCAAAATTTGTCCTTGTATATTTTGCTGCAGAACTACTCTGTGCTCTGACATTTAAAACAGAGCTTCTTTGAACAGTTTCTTTCCCTTCTTTGCTCTAACTGACCCAGAAGTCTGAAGGAATGGTGACTTTAATTGAAAGAGCAGGCACCCCACCAATAACTATCTTTGCTTGCCTGTCCCCTTCATTGCTTACTCAAGTTCATGCCCATCACAGTTAGAAAAGCAGCTTTGATGGTGATCAGAAGGAGCAGTAATCCTGCTCACTGCTGCCACTGGGCATGCAGGGAGTCTGAACAGACCAGACACCTGGGAGCAAAGCTGTCATTGTGCCATCAAAAGGGAAAAAAAAAAAGCAGCGGCAAAAAGCCCATTCATTTAGAGGAAAAGGCCCATCTTCAAATATCTCATAGAACTGGAATAACCTGTAAAAGAAAGGGATGAATCTAACAGGTACCTTCAATGAGCATTAGGCCAGTTGAGGGCAAGAAGATAAATAAGCAAAGTGAGAAAAGTAAAACTCCAAGTAATATAAACCTTTAGCAAGTGCTGCATTTCTGTGGAAGAAGAAAACATCTCTCTTCAGGTTACAACAAAGAGGTAGAAAGTCACTCTGCCAGCCCTTTGGTACTGCTAAGTCCAGCAGATAACTGTAATGACTGAACATAGAATTGCAGATCACATGGGATTTTTTATTTAATACTTTACTGGCTCCAATTAAAGGTCTGATTTACCTTGCTCAAAGAGTCACTTTTAGAAGAAGCATCTTCCCAGGCACCCAGCATTCAGTTAACTCCGCAAAGAAGAGGAAAAAATAATTCCAAAGCCAAAAGATTGTGACTCTTGGCAGGAGAGACTATTTAAATAATTGATAGGAATATCTGGAAAAAGAAAACAGGATGGGAGATGGAAGCTCGTGGTCCAGAGAGAGGAACAATACTCTTCTGTACAGGTAGGATTTATGCCCATTTCTTTTGAAGGTGAGGCACTGGCCATGCCAGTGAGAGGGCAGTAAGCACAGATCTGTCCCATCAGGATTGTTTTTATGTTCCTCATACTATGGATCAGACCCTCAGCTGGGGGAAGATCCATCTGTGAAGTGACAATTTGATTTGGGTGCCCATGGGTACATTAGTGGAGCTCTACTCGCTGCGGTGGGTGGAGTTAAAGGCACTGATTACATCTCCCTGGGCTGAAATGGAAACTTCAATGCACACCAATGTCCTAAATGTGGGTGTCTCATTCTGTGAGCTGAATGTCAACTGCAGAGCAGAAGCAAAGCCATCAGAGATACACCAATCGGCAGTAGTTATAAATCTGATCCTATTATTTTCCTGGCTTTAGGCATATATATGTCTTTACTTACATTAACCAGAGTTAATAGCCACAATTTGGTAACAAATTCACTACTGGCAGTAGGATAGAAATGAAGGTGTTTTACAGATCCTCATAAAATAAATTGCTAACTGTTCGTGAAATATTAAATTCAGAGGCTTGTGCCTGGAATATTTAATGCAGTTAATGATGCATCTTTGACCTCCTTTGTGCTTTTGTGGTTTGGCCAAAGTGTTCGTACATCTGGAATTTGGCTTCTTCATAAAATGTTAAATAAACACAAAGTTGTCATCACATATATGAGAAATTACAGAGCTTTGTGCATTGCTTTTGAAAATTCACCTTCACTACGTCTGCCCTTTTGAGTAAAATGCCACATTTTAAATATCTGTTTGGATGTAGCAGAATTTTTGCCTGTTTCAGGGAATCTGATCCTTTACTTGCTACAAGCTGAGGCAAGGATTTTCCCCTGGCTCTGTAGTGCACACACACACCACCTTAAATGAGCTCAGTTTGCCTGCAAAGACCTCCTGCAGAGCTGTGCAATGGCATGGCAAGTAATAGCTTAAACCTGCTTAGAGCAGCACCTTTTAAGAAAAAATTTCCAGCCAGTGTCAGATTTAGTCAGCATAGGAGATGCTGTCAGTGCTCTAGCTGAGACTGCCAAATTTTAGCCTTGAAAGATGATAAGTCAGCCTTCCTCTTGTGTCCTGCTCTTCCCACTGCTTTGGACAAACAGGGAGGCTGTGGATTCACACACAACCCATGTGTGCTGGGACACACTGAGAAGCAGTGACCTGCAGGCAGTGCTTGCTCTGAGGAAGAGGAGCTCTGGAAGGGAAGCATATGCTAAAAATGTGCTAAAATCTGCCTTTGGAAGAAGATACCTCAGGGCCTGAAGAAATAAAGAAAACTGGCAAATATTTCCCTTAACTTTTTCCTCTCTTTCTACAACAAAACAAACAGACTGTTTTAAGTAGTCTCCTGAGGTAATGGGTTGACCTGGTTTTCCAAAAGGGCTTTTGTAGTCCTTTCCCTGTCTTCTCTGGAGGATGGTTATAAGACTTGAAAATTTTTTCACCTGAGCTTTAGCACAATTTGTTTTAGAGTTCATCTCTGTTATTTCTTTCCTTGCATGGATTTTTCTCCTTCCCCGATTCATTATAGAGTATGGATTTGAGGTCCTTACACAAAAGATTTGCTAATGGCTATTTTCTCTTTCCATCTCTTCTTTTTATCAGCAATTTTGCTCAGTGGCTCAGGATTAATATCAGCTATTAGAGTTTGTTTTAGTTCTTGGAGAAATTTGGGGGGAATTGAACTTGGCAGTACTTACTTTGTAGGTTAGTTGCTTAGCTACCTAATGTGGTCTAGGAACATCTCTTTATTCCTTCCCTCCATATTTAGCATGTCCACTGTAGTCTGAATTTTCTTCTGTCTCCTTTCATCCCATACGTTAGCAGGCTTTTATAAGGTTTTTCTGTCTAGCTCTATGGGAGACTGTGACAGCATATTTTCTTAGTGCTGTGTTGTTCCAGTTGCTGCTCTTCAGCAATCATTTGAATGGACTTCCATGGTTTTTTAGTCCTTAAGGAGCTGTCAAAATTTCTAGTTATACTGGCCAATTTAGACTTGGTAGGTCAATTCAAATCTGGTCTGCGTAAACAACTTCATTGACTCCACACATAAACAGAGCAAGTTTAAAGTGTGTCCGAAATAGCTGAACTTCTGTATTTGTCTCTAAGTTCTACTTTGTTTTACAAAGTAAATACCGTCATCCAAAAGGCACAAACTTGTAAATACATTCAACAGGTCACAGTATCCTGGATTTACCATGTAATCTCTCACTAAACTGGGAGGTAATCAACAGGGATGGTGCCTTCGAAAACTACCAGATGCAAAATACCTGGGCTGCCTTCAGCCTGCACTTTCCCCAGACCTGCTCCTAAGGCTCCCTTCCCACAGACAAAGATTTGGAAACACACTGTGCAGCTTCAGGGTTCTCAGTGTGGAAGTGTGACCTTCCACTGGGCTGAAGCTGAGCTGGCTCCCCCCTGCAGAGCTCCATCCTCAACCCCACATAGACCTGGTTGCATCCCTGAGGAGAAGGTGAGTAGGGCAGGGATTGAGTCAGCTCATCCTCCCTCCTCAAAATTGAACAAATGGGCCTGCCAAAAGGCTGTTTTATTGGAGAGGGGGTGGCAAAGCGGGGATAGGAGAGAGAAGGAGAAATGGCTACTACAGCTAGTCCCTCTCTGTGAAAGGCTCCAATACAGCGACCCCTCGCTGAAGAGGACAAACAGCGAATTGATTTTGTTGACTTGAGTTTCCAGGCTTCACCACCCATTCTGGGGCAGGCTGTGGGACAGAGATGCCCCACCATCCCACTGACCTTTCCTAGAGCCACTCACTCAGGGGTCACTCCTTCCCTAGCCAAGTCTGCTGGAATTTTCTTCCTGCTGCTCCCTCTGGCTTTGCCTTTCCACTGCTGGCTGCTCCTACTTGTCATCATTTATTTGTAAGTATCTGAAGGGAGGGTGCCAAGAGAATGCAGCCAGGATCTTCTCAGTAGTACTGAGCAATAGGACAAGAGGCAACAGGCAGAAACTGATGCACAGGAAGTTCCACTTGAATATGAGGAAGAACTTCTTTCCTGTGCAGGTGACAGAACATTGGAATAGATTGCCCAGAGAGGCTGTGGAGTCTCCATCTCTGGAGATATTCCAGAACCATCTGGACAAAATCGTGTGCCATGTGCTCTAGGATGACCCTGCCTGAGCAGGGAGGTTGGACCAGATGATCCCACTGGTGGTCCCTTCCAACCTTAACCATTCTGTGATTCTCTGATTCTGTGATTTAGTGGTTTCAACTCCACCTTCCACCACATGAGACCATGTCTTTCTTCTCTGCCATACTCACCTGAGCTGGCAGCTCCAGCAGTACCCTTTCCAGTCCTCCACATCTAAAGTCTCCCTCTGGTTTCACGCAGCCCAGCTCTCCAAAAGGTCACCAGAGAAAAACTCATTTTGCTCATCCCAAAAAATCAGAAATGTAGTTGAAGTCCATTTAATTAAAAAGAGTGTTTCTTTCCTCATTGTTTCAGCCTGACAAGGTTTCAGAGCAAAACTGGGCCAGTGAACGTGGACACTGTAGATTCTCAAAAAGCAAAAGGGAAGGGTAGGGAATTGATCCAAACTGGTGGGTGTAATGTCTGCCAGTGACAAAAAATGCCACAACCTCACAAGCTGCAGCTGGCCACCTTCACTCCTTCCACTAGGTCTAGCCCTCAGCTAGATTTATTCCAACAAGATTTGTGTCTGTCTTAGTTCTGGATGCAAATCTGGGTGCGTGAGTGATGGCTACGCTGGGAAAATCAGAGTGGGTGGAGGAACGCTGTGATGTGCCTTGAGGCTGTGCCCAATGTTAGATTTTGCTCAGAGGCAGTTTCTGGTATTAGCTCACAGATAAAAAAATGTCATGCACAGTCAACTGCCAGCCACTGGGAGCTGTGGGGACAGGACAAACCAATGGTAATGAGGAAAAGATTCCTCTCGTATAATTCCTAGCTCATCCATAACACAAAATGATTCTGTTTTTAAGTCCCCATGCACAGCACAGTTCTGTAGCTGCTGAGGTTCTTCTCTGGGACTCAGACTTTCATTAAACAAAAGGGGAAAAACAAAGATAAAATGTCTGGCCTTTATAGCTGTGAATAAAACCTTCCAAGCATGAAAAGAAAGTCAAGTCTTGCCTATGCACAGAAGTCTATTGCTTTAGCTACTTTAAGAGGCAGAATGGAAGACATTAGCCTGGTATAAAGCTGTTTTATACCAGTGTAGCTAATCCCATATGACAGGAAAACATATGGGCACAGCCCTCAGACACTTCTATCCTAATAGAAGACTAAGCATACAAGGGGAGGCATTTTGGCCCAGTTTGGCAATCAGGGACAACCTAGTTTAGCACAAGTGATGCAGCTCCTGCAGCTGACGCAGGAATGTCACAGCCGCTCACCCCTTGGTTCGTACAGAGCCTCCTCTTGCACAGCAATTACACCAACCCAAAACCCAGCTGTAACCTTGCTCTGAGCAAGGCTGCTGTGCCCGTATCAGAACAGATTAGCTCCAGAAATGTCTGGCCGTATCAAAGCATTGGTAGAGCTTTGCTTTTCCTCTGTAATAACAGAAGCCTGCATGCAGGCATACCTCGGGAGGCAGACAAGTCATCTTGCTGGCAGAGCTTACTGTACTTGGGAACTGTTCTAACCTTTCAGCAAAAGAAGGATCATTATGTCTGTAGAAACTGAGTTTCCCCTGGAAAGAACAGTTGTGAGAGCAGCAAGTACATCTTTGCGACAGTGCAAGTCCAAATCTGTAGCTGCCCTGAAATGTTTTTTCTGAGACAAGTGTGTGCTCTCATCCTGTTCCTAGGGGGCACTGACCTTAATGAAGATATCATTCCATGGATGTGCTGTTTCTCAGGACTGTATCTCCAAGGGGCTTGTTCCAATGCTTTTTTCTGTTCCTCCTGTGACCCTCAAAACCACTCTATCTCCTTTTCAAACACCTAAAAAAATGGTTTCTGCAGCTTGCTTGAGCTCCCTAGAGCCTGCAGAAGAAAGTCCTTCTGGTCTCTTCCTCCCTCGTCCTCCAGCTCAGCTCTGCAGGTCTCTGTGGCAGATGGCAGAGCCTGATTTCTCCCAGGTAACTGCTCTGTGCCAGCACCTGGAACTGTGCCTGAGGGCTCTGGGCCCTCAGGACTCTGCCCTTGAACCTGTGCTTCCTTTGCATAGTCATCTTCTCAGATAGTCTCAGTCTACAAGGACAGACAGCTCATATTAGTGCTCCAGCAACCAATGGTGGCACAGGGGGTATGACAGAGATTGTACAGACTGTTTCCAATACACTTCAACAAAGAGGTGTCATTACAAAACCCAGGTTTGCTTCCAAATTTCTTGTCTGAGCTCTGAGGTTCTGAATTGGCCTTTTTTTTGCCACCAGTGTGACACTAAGATTATTAAGAGAGCTGGAAGGCAGAAGTACATTTGCAAGGACACTTGAAAAGTTCCTTACCACTCGGTTGTGAGTGACATTCCAAAATGGGGATG
The DNA here is from genome assembly GCF_003984885.1 of Neopelma chrysocephalum. Classification (NCBI taxonomy): domain Eukaryota; kingdom Metazoa; phylum Chordata; class Aves; order Passeriformes; family Pipridae; genus Neopelma; species Neopelma chrysocephalum. The sequence continues at coordinate 567,678 of NW_020897804.1, read as the reverse complement.
TTAATTTTACAATGGACCTTTTCAAGTGAAATAGCTCTGTCATGCCTTGTTCCAGCAAAGTGTCTCCTCCTGTAGCAACCTGAAAGGAGTTTCAAAGAGAGAAAACCTCTGGGCTGCCTGATGGGAAATTCCCACTAGCTTTTCATTGCCTGAGAGGAAACTCCCAAAAGCCTGTGCTCAGATATTTAGCAGTATTTCCTTTCCATCTTCATGCCTGTGGGTTGTGTCTGTGATTATTTGCACATATATTGCTCCTGTTTGCATGTGCCTCTGGAGATCCAATTTTTCTGCATTATGGAAGGAGAAAACATGCAACAGGAGTCTCAACTCTCTAACAAGGTCCTAGTTGCTGCTGATGCACAGATGCAGCCAGAGACAATCCTCAAGCTACTCAAATTCACTGAATAAAAAGGCAGCTGGAAAAGCTAAGTGACAAGGTAATACAAGCACAGCTGTGGGCATGGTCAGTCCTTTCTTTCTCAGGGCTTTGCTGCTCTTAAACCTGCAGCATGTGTGTGTGCTGAGCAGCGAGAAGCGCAGAGGCAATTGCCAACAAAAACAGGCCTGAAGGGACCAATTTCTCTAGGAAATGCCAAAAGACTGAAATGTATGAAGCGTGGTTCATGAACTTTGGTGGGGAGGAGCAGCAATACACTGCCAGGTGTAGGAACTGAAGAGGTTTGGCATTCAGAGAAGACTGTAGAAATATGTAGAGCAGCATCCAAAGAAGAATTTGAGGTAGGCTTAGGCTGTACGTTACGGAGGTGGCCTTGGAGCACAGCACTAGCGTAGCTGGAGGATCAGCCTCTCCAGGGAAAATTGAGCTGCTGAGAGGCTTGAGGTGTCCAAAGCCTGGCAGTGCCCTGGACAGAGGCCTGGTAGCTTGGCAGCCACGCTGTTCTGCTCTGAGCTCCAAAAGGACTGAGATGTTTAGTTGAGAGCTGGTATTTGCTCTGGGATGCTGCCCCTAAAAGCACTTTCTTCCATTCCTGTTTCATTTGGCTGATTTGTTGGTTTATCCTCTGTTTTCTTTCTCAGCACTGCAATGGTGACTCTGCTTCATTCTCACTTCTAGGACTGTATGCTAGGCAGGAGAGCTGTCAGATGGGGTGTGAGCCCAGAGCAGGGCCCAGATTTGAGAAAGCCGCTTTCCAGTTTGTTCCAGGTATAGAGACCTTCCTTTCTGTGTGGGATTCCTGGAATGTCTCTCTGTGACTGCTTTCGAATTAATCCAGGTGTTACGCTGTACCATGGAAAATGCCATTGAACACAAGGAAGGAAACCCCCACAGACCTACACATTTGCCCTTGAATAAATGAGGACTCAAAAAAGATGGAAATGTAAGTGATGTGCTGCGTGCAGGCAGTGGGAAGCATTAGAAACACCAGGATTACTTTGCAAATCCTTTTTCAAAGTGGAAGTAGTAGGACACAATCACATCAGACACATATAATTTTTCTGTTCACAAATGCTTTTAGGCACTTAATCATAGCCTGTGGCATCATAAGAGGATGTGCATTGGAGCGAACCCTGGGTCCATATGCTCTGGAGCAATCCTCCTCAGTTACAGCCAAAAGTGGCATGAATTCTGGGAAAATCATCTGCCTTCTTATCATTAAGAGGATGGATATATTCCCTCCCATATATTATAACCAATGCTTTTTTTCATGATTAATCTTTTAAATGAGACAGTTACTCCCAAATGCACCATTTTCCTTTAATAATATCAGATCTTCAGAGCTTCTGATCTCTGAGCCCAGACAGCGTTTTGTTTCAGTCTGTCCTTATCTGCAGCATGAAATTTGTTTTCTATTTCTCTTGCTTGGTAAATCACAATTTTTCACATGCTGCCACAGATGCTCTGCATGGCCAGATCTCATTCCATTAATGTTCATCTTCAGCCAAGCACTGCCTGTCTGAGAATTTTGACTCTTATTTTCTATGGGGACTTAGCGAGGAGAGGCACATGCCTGCCACCAGCTCATGACAGGTCTTTGGGGGCTTTAATTTTTCCTCTGTGCAGTGTTTGTTTTTTTCTTTTTTTTGGAAAGCATCATTGAGTAAGAGCCAGGCAGGACTGCAGTATGCTTGAATCTGGGAGCACAGACACAATTTCTCCCACACAGGTGATTCCACCAGAATCCAGCCCCGTGACGGCTGGAAGGAAGAATCAAGGGCTCAGAGGAAAAGAGTAATTTATTTCAATGCAAGACACAGATAACTGAACAAGAATCTTTCAAGTCCAGCAATCCAGTGAGCAAACATGGACTATGTTAGAGAGTGAGCTGCAAAGGGAAGGAGGAAAAGCCAGACTCTGGGAATGGGATAATGCAAGTCTGGCATCCTCACCTGACTTTTCAACAGAAGGCTAGAAGAACACTGCAGCAGATTGCTTGGGGAGGCTGTCACCCCCCTAGAACATGATTTTTTTTGGTAAAAGCCATCTATTGGGAGCAGTTGAAGGTACTACCTGTGTACAGGTGTGTACATACCTGCATACAGGTATGACTGTAGAACCACTTAAGGGCTTACTTATATTATCCTGTCACCCTCTAGCTCTCTCCCAAGAGAGCACTGGCAAAATATTTTCTCTCTCTAATGACAGGTAGCCAGTATTTGAGACAGTTACTTATCCAAAAAGTTATTACTCTCCTCTGGGTTACCAGCCCTGGCTCTTCTAGCCAGACTTTTACATTGTGTCTTGTAGTGCACCAGCAAAGGAAAAAAGCTGACTTGGAGCCAAGACAAATGAATTGTTCTCTGCTCATCTCCCAAGTTGAGTAAAACACTGAAGATAAACAAATAGCACGTGTGCCTAAAACTGCTTGGATTTACCATTTTTGTATCCCGGATTAGCCTGGTTCAATGAAGGGTTCTTAAGGGCATTTTTAACCTTGTTACCCTTAAAGGGGGAAGGATCATGGTACATAACACTCTTCCTAGGGGAAGGGAAATCTTAAAAGCTGTCCGTGATAAACAGCCCAGCTTCTCAAACAGCTTCAACAACAAGTGGCCTTTGGGAAGTTCAGATCCAAACTCTGCCTGCTGGGCCCAGATGTAGATAAAAGTACCTTCACGCCCCTTATATGCTGCAGATGTTTTGCAGGCAAGTAGTGGAAAGCACAGCCTACACTTGGGGAAAAGCCCTTGCTGGCTTTTGTGTGTTTGGTAGCATACCAAACCATTTATTTCTTTATGATGCTGCACATCACTCAAGCATGAAGGTGCTTTAAAATTATGTACCTTTTTGCAAAGAAAATTATAACTTTCTTGTACTCATCAGAGTATGGCTCTCAACTGGAGGTTCCCCTGAAGAGAAAACTGCAAGCCAAGGTGATCCTGTTGCAATCTAAGAGGAGGAAATCCTATTAACTGAGGCAAGAACCTAAATCTCCCTGCTGTGCAGACTGGTCTGTTAAGGTATGGTGAGTTGACCCTGATTAGATACCAAGTGCCCACCAAAGCCACTTTATCAATCCCCCTCCTCAACTGGACAGGGAAGAGGAATCATATCAAAAGGCTCGTAGGTCAAGATAAAGATAGGGAGGGATCACTCACCCGTTATTGTCATGGGCAAAACAGACTCAACTTGGGGAAAATTAATTTGTTTTATTAACAATAAATCAGAGGGGGATAATGAGAAATAAAACCTAAATCTTAAAACACCTTCCCCCCCACATCCCTCCCTTCTTGCTGGGCTTAACTTCACTCCCTATTTTCTCTGCCTCCTCTATCCATCTTGGAGCTGGCTGGCATTGGCTCTGTCAGACATGGGAGAAGCTTCTAGCAGCTTCTCACAAAAGTAACCCCTGCAGCTCCCCCACTACCAAAACCTTGCCGTGCAAACCCAATACACAAGGCAAATTTGGGAAGAGAGCTCTGTCCTGGCAGCACATGTGAGCACTGAGCAGGTTTGGTGTCCCATGATGGGCCTTGGTGGGAGTCAGAATTTAATGCAGTGCCATGTAATGCTGTGTGGATCTGTAATAACCACTGTCAGGCAAGTGGTACCTAAAGTGCCCCTTCGGATCAATCACCACCACGGTTTTATCCAGGTAGGAATGGCAGTGGTCCCCTGTGCACACTGCGGAACAGGGTGGTGAGGAAACGCAAGAGGGAGCACAGAACAGTGTTTAATAATGAACATCTGGCTCTCAAAGCACAGGCTGAGAGGCTGATTTATCGACACTGAGACAATAGACTATTGTGCTATGTCACAGGGACCATTTGACTGGGTCTATTCATTCCTACAGATATATGAACTGCCTATCTCTTATAAATGATCTCCTCCTTTCTTAGGTTGTTGCCTTCTCACTTCTTTTCTCTCCTGCTCTTCCTGGGGGGTATTTTCGAGCTGAAATATATAAATATCTGACACCACTACACTATTTTTTTTCCTTGGCAGTGGTCAATGGCAGCATGTGAGAGTGTTGTCTAAGGGGGATTTTTCTACTTGTAGCAAAACCAGATCCTCTCACTATGACTTGTTCTGCCCTTTCATATTCTGGCACGTGTGTGTAGGGCTGCATGCACTGGGGTCATATGACCAGTCAATCAATGGTAATTACAACTTTCTGAGGACTAAGGAGTCAGGTGTCCTGCTGCAAACTGCAAACCTGCTCTTCCCAGGTTCTCAATGAATGGTGCCACCAAACATTAGTGAGGCCTTGAAAATCCCTCAGAAAAAATTGAATCTGCATTGTTATTGTGTAAATAGGAAAACAAAGGCCCAGTCAAGTCCCAATATGAATTATGAACTGTGATTCTGGGAGACCCCAGTTTTTGGCTTCCCAGTGTTGATGCCAAGGGCCCCATTCTCATGTGTGTGAGATCTGTATTTCCCACCAGTCCAAAGTGGAAGAGAATTGCCGTTTGAGAATAGAAGGAGCATTTGCTATCTCCGTTCTGTTTCCATTTCCTTTGCACCAAATAGTGCTGTGAAGTACCAGACTGGAAGAGAAAAAAGTATGTTAGGAAAGTATTTGAAACTTAGCATTCATCTAAGGAAATGTCAGCACCAGTACTGCTTGTGCAGTGTTAATTCAGGCCCCTCCATGAATATGCAATTGAAAACAGACTATAATTGCACACGTTATTTCCTCTAGTTCCCTGCCTCATTTAGTACCCAGAAAGGATGATGCTCAATTAGTGAGCAGCTAGTCAATAATCTTTTCTATCCTTACTGTTGTGGAAGGGTCCTGTGTCTTATTTAATGCCTGTCTTTAAACCCTTTCTGAAGGGTTAAAATAATATATAAATAAGGCTATATTTCTGAATATAGCATTAATCACTTTCTCCTGGGGCACGTTTCTGAACTCTTTGTTATTTGAGTACTTCACAAATACAAGTGCTTGGTGTCACAGCCTGCAAGTTTATTAGTGAGACAAGCTCCCTTGTACCAGGGAGAGAACCAAGATACAGACAGGTTGGAAACCCTCTTTAAATTTGAGTGTCCAGTTGAGGTACTGGAGCATGACCAGAGAAGGACAATGGAGCTGGGGAAGGTTCTGGAGCGCAAGCCTTATGAGGAGTACTTGAGGGAATTAGGGGTGTTTTATCTGGAGAAAAGAAGGTTCAGGGAAGACCTTATTACTCTCTACAACCACCTGAAAGGTTGTTGTAGTGAGGTAGGGGTCAGTCTCTTCTCCCATGTAACCAGTAATAGGACAAGAGGAAAAGACCTCATGTTACACCAGGGGAGGTTAAGATATGATATCAGGAAAAAATTCTTCACTCAAAGGGTGGTCAAGCAGTGGAACAGGCTGCCCAGGGAAGTGCGAGAGTCACCATCCCCAAAAGTGTTCAGAAAAAGTGTAGACGTGGTGCTTAAGGACATGGTTTAGTGGTGGACTTGGCAGTGCTGGGTTAATAGTTGGACTGGATGATGTTAGAGGACTTTTTTAACCTTAATGAATCTACGACTCTGTGATACCAATGACTGTTTATTTTGGTTTTTAATCACTTAATATGATCCAAGCCAACAGCAGAATGATCTCAGTTTAGGATTACCACTGTTCAGGTCTTTCCCTACAAAACAGCCATGTTGGACTCCCTGCTATTGCACATGTGAGCTGGAGAGATGCTGTGCTGGAGCTCTGAGCCTTGGCACTCAGCAGTGTCAGGCAGGTCAGGCTAGTTAAACATGCAGTAAACCCAACAGATCTGTTTTGACAGGTCCAGCCAGACAGAGCAGTAGTATGTCTAACCCCTCCTGGCAGAGCTGCCTGGGCAGGCTGCCAGCCAGCAGCCTGGACTCAGCCACCAGGACTGTGGTGGGCAGGAGACTGGGCACACTGTGCCAGAGCCCGCTCAGGAGCCGTACAGGCAACGCTAATACAGCCTTGGCCTCGGGTTTTCATGATAGAAGGCAGCATTGGTGCTGCTGGAGCCAAGAGGAAGTATCAGTCTTCAGAAAGTGTCACCCAAAAATTGCAGGCCAGTTTTAAAAATATGCTGCAAGCAATGTGTCAGGGTCATATGGGAAATGTGTGGCAGGCTGGAAATACAATGCGGACATCCATCTCCCAGCCCTGTGTTTTAATAACAAAGCTGTACTTCCCAGATACCTACTTGTATTCTATTTTTTCCTCTATCAGAAACATTCTTTATGCATGTCTAATTTTTTTCCGCAACAGCTTTACAAGGGTGGATCTCTATTATAGGCTTTTTTTTTTTTTACACTGAATACTGAGGGTATTTTAATGAATATGGTTTGTAGATCCCTGTGAAAAAACTTTTGACAATTGACATTCAAGTACTCTAAATACATTTGCTGGCCTGCAGGAGCCTAAAGTGGTGAGAATTTAATTGACCAGTGAGATGCAATGTGAAGGGACCTGCAGCCTGTCTAAAAGGCATTAGCATTTTAGGAACCAACCATTTTAGGGGAAAAATACCGCAGTGTGTTGCACTCAAAAATATGGGTGAGTTAGGGTAAACAGTAATGTTGTTCTGGGAAGTAATGCTAGGGGAAAAGCTAGTCAAACAATTTTGCTTTGTGGAATTTATGTTCAGTGCTTCCAGGTACAAGATGGGTCTCTGTAAAACTTTATAATCTTTTAACTCTCCTTGTTAGTGTTCCTCTGTGCAAGTTTAGACAAAATTTAAACAGCTAATTTCAACTGGTACTTAATTTTTTTGAGAAACTCTGAATACCTGGTGCCTCAGGAACACAGGTCAGTGATATCATCAGTCTAAGCCATTGTCCAGGAGATGGTAAGGCCAGAGCATTGTGGTTGTTCTCATCCAAGTTAGTCAAAGCTTGATATATATCAAAGATGAGGACACTCATCTCCACAATGCAATAACCAAAAAAAAGAAATACAGTAATCTGAAAAGGTTATTGTGAGAACTCCTGTTTAGACACTTGTAACTGTGTTTCTTTGCCTGTGTGCCACGAAGATAGTTTAAAAGCAAAGTCATTCTCTCTGCAGGGTGCAGAGCTCTACTGGCTATTTTAAGACATAGAGGCAGCAGGAGAGGAAAGACTACTGATGATTTGAGAAATGATAATCACTGTGCAAGGGCAAGATGCACAAGCACCAGTGACTCAGAAAATTGTGTGCCAGCCAGAGGACTGAGAGGTGACAGGGTGTTGGAGGGACAACCACTGCACAGCCCAGGCTTGGGAAGCTGCTGTTCCTTTCAGGCACGATCATGCAGTTGTGGCTCTGTCCAAAGCTACACCAGCCAATTGTGAGATATTTCTGAGCAGTGAATTGTGAACAACTTCTTTCTTCCAAAGCCTCCATCCACCTCTTTGAAATCACATTGCAGAGATTTTTGTGGTGCCAGAGTTATGATTTAAGGACAGGTTCTGTTTTCGTGACAGGGGATAAGCCAGGTCATTTCTGGAGAGCTGTTTCTATAAGCTGCAGCAGTGATTTAATGATTAGGTGGGGGAGAGCAAACTAAAAGACCAAGCAGTTAAACCTGTGGGTATATTTTGGACCAGATTCTTCCTAGATTAACTTTTGGTTACAAGCATCTAAGCTAGCAGGAGACAAATCAGATGAAATAACTACCCACGTGAAGTTTCCAAGACTGTACAGGAAACACAGCCAGGGTAAATATTTAACTTGGACATCTAAGATTTGGTAGGATGTATCTTACCCATGCCATGACGTGGAGAATGGGAGGTCAAGAGGGCCCAGTGTCATTCCCTGATGAAGGTGAAGGTGGGTCTCTGTGTCACACAGAAAATAGAAGCCTTTGCTGAAAATCATTGAGAAAATATCTATAGGAATTCAGATTAACCACTGCAGAGATGTTTGGGATGATAATATAGGAAAAGGTTCTTGCTGAAATATAGAGACAAAGACAAAGGTGATGAGAAACAAACCCACAGGCTGAAAAATGTTTTCCAGCTCTATGAAACATATTTTATCCTTACAGCAAGTAGATCATGGACCACTTCAATAGCACCCAGAAAAGTAAAGTGCCTAATTGTCCTGTGCAGTTATTTCTCAGCCAAATTAGTGTCTTGCCCTAGGTTCTTCACATTTCCCAAGTCCTGTCATTATTAGCAGTATTTGTGGCTTCTGGATCTCAAGATGAATTCATAGGCTAATGAGACCCCGTTGCTTCTTCATCAGTCTTTCAGCCAGATAGGGACTAACTGACCACAGTATGAGCCTTATCATTGCACACTGAGCAAAATGCAATGCTAATACATGAAGGGCTTTCAGAAAGAGCACTTGGGTTTTTGGCTTGGATGTTTGGGTTTGTTTTTTTTTTTGTTTTTTTTGACATATTGTCCAGAGGGAAGAGGAAGAGAAAGATTTGGAAGAAATGTTAGAGAAGTGTTAAGAAGCTGTCAGTGTAATGCTGTCATGTGTTAATTAATGCAAGGGAGAAGATGATTACACTGAAATTATACAAATAGCCTTATCTCAGGTTAGCAGCAATTGAATTGAGTTTAAATCACTCACTAGAATTAATTAAACATTGCATCCAAATGCCTCAGAAATTATCATGGTGCAAATCATTCCAGAACAATAGCAGGCCTCATCATTAGTTGGTATGAATTGGTTTACTCCACTAACTTCAATATACCTTATCAAACCAGTCAAACAACACAAAACAATAATCAAAGGACTTACTTCAGCCACTGAACAATTCAAGCAGCGGCTCAGAAGAAGAGAGGATATTGTTATCAATTTTCCCAGCACAGTGTCTCAGTGCTAGCTCATGTTATCAGACCAAAAGCCATTATAAAAATAAAAGAGATCAGCCTCGGGGCTGCCTCTGCACTCCTGAAGAAATACTCAGAAACAGGCTAAATTTACCACTTTGTGCTGAGGCAAACTTAGCCACCATCCCCCCATCCATATCCTGTGCGTATTTCTCCATGGATGCCATCCTTTCCTGTGGTCATACCAGCCAACATTACCCATGCCTGGTGCAAGTGGGTGGACTCAGTCTGAGACGGGGCTATCCTCACAACACTAAGAGAGCATAAGGTACAAAGATTTTGGAGACATCTGGGCTTCAGTGAGCTTTGGAGATCCCTCAGCTTCAGGGGTGACATAAAAGGTTCTCCAGAGTTGGTGGGATTGCTCAAGATGGAGAGCTGATGTGGGAATAAGGACAGTCCAGGAAAGGAGCACTTCTTCTATCCTGCTGCACACCTCCCTTCTTAATACCCAGGAAGGTTTCTGATCATAAAATTCTTAATCTTTCAAGTTGCAGGTAACACTAATCTGAAAAGCCTCCTGTAGCTGTAAAAGTAATTCCAAGCTGTAGATGTTCACAGCTTGTAAATCTCCTTATGACTGCATGCAAACCCAAGTAAATACACAGGAAACCCGTGTACCCATGGCCAGTGAACAAATTAAATTAACAGCTAGCTTGTTACCAGAGTCCTTGTGCTACAAACTTGTCAAACGCTCCTCCCAGCAGACGCGGTGGTGCCTTTTGAAGCCGCTTCCAGCGGCCTGTGAGCCGCCAGCCGAACTCGTCACCTCACATAAGCAAAGCCTTCAATCCTGTGCCCACCACATCACAAGCATGCCCTTGTCAGCTCATTTTATTGCTCTTGCTGGACTTTTTGACACAAGCTGCCTCTTCTCTCCAGCTACATTTTCTTCGGCAGTGCCTGGGGACTCTCCCGTGACAACTGATGATAAGGTGAATTTGCTCTACACAATTTATAGCTGCTGTTTCTCCCTTTCACCAGGGAGAGCAGTGATTATTTCCCTCTCAGGAATTATAGGTTTTTGACATTTGCACTGCCTGGCATATCACTAGGAGATGGTGCAAACCCTTGTGACTTCCAGTGCATGTCTTGGCTGCTGGAGTCCCAAGCACTGGGGCACAGTTCTGTGGGTCTGGTCCTCAGGATATTACAGGGAAAGGAGCAACTATCAGTCAATTAATGCCTCTTAGACAATTTCTTTCATTGCTGCTCTGTAAACAGCGTATTAAAGACAATTTGGATCAAGAGGGAAGGTCAGGATCACAGTGACTTAAGTTTTGATACAGGGCATATCTATGACCCCCATCTGGGCAGGTTGTCTCTCTCTGAACATGTTTTGTAATTTCCCTCTGTTACTGCAAAATGTTTGTGCTGGGCAGCGTTTTAGCATCATAGTTTAAACCCTGCATAGGATGCATAGATTGCTCACAAGCTGAGAAGCTTTCCTCCATCTGCAGTGGGGATCCCCAGGCATTCCCAGTCCAAGTTACCCTGTTGGGGACTACCTGGGGAGACCAGGCCACTTTGCAGTGCTATGGGTGTCTACGGTGCAACAGGGGACAGTGAGGCCAGGGACTGTCACCTCCTACCACCCATGCCTCTGAGGTGCCTTTACTCATATTATGACCATGTGTAGAGCTCTCCAGTGTATGCAGAACTGGAATCACAGCCCCAGGGTCTGCCCCGTGGGCAGTCAGGCAGGGCAGCAGGGCACTGTGCTGGCACACCACTGCATTTTGGAGAGGCACAATAAGTGGTCAGGGCTCAGTCATCCCACGTGTGCAAGTGAAAGTCAACACAGGAAGGCAGCCCTAAGGGAAAAACAACCTTCCTCTCCACCACTCACCTTTGTCACCTCTTCTGTGAGTGATCAAATTCACAGCTTTGCTCTGGAAACCTTCCAGCGCTCCACTAATCTCTGCAAGTTTTCTGTCTGCCTTTTCCTATCTTTGTGGTGCTAGGTAATTTTCTCTTCTCATCCAGTTATTCAAAAATGATCCTAATATGCAAAGGGCACCTACAAAAACACCACCAACAAAAAAGATGTTTTGTCCCCAAAAGAAATTAGTGCCATCGTTTGGTTGGAGAAAAACTGCGATATTTTAATTGCTGTGTGAGTAGCACACACAGGACATGATTTCCACATGTGTTCAAGGAACCAACAAATTTCTGAGGTAATTTACAATGTGGCTGAGACCATTAGGCACAAACCGGAGCAGTAGGCAGTGTCAGGAGGTTTAGAAAAAGGAAATGTGATGTCTAGAAGGCTACAGTTCAGAATAATGCACCACACAAAACATTATTTAAAAAAATAAAGCTTATGTACCAAAAAAAAAGGAATAGAGAAAGGAGTAGAGAAAGCCCCAAAATCCTCTGAAATGGAACCAGGTAGGAAAACTGATGGGGCCAAATCCCCCTGAAAATGCTTTTGTTTTGGTGCATGCAAGTTACCTACCAGAAGGACAAGATTTGTGCAGCAGCCACTCCCCAGCCTTGTGCAGGATGCACAGGAGTCTCTCTAAACTCCTAAAACGCAGCAGAGCACAAGCCCTCATCCCTGCAGTGTGGTATGATGCAAGTTTGGCTGCAAGTCTGGGTCTGGCTTCTCATTTCTGTAACAGCGAGGTGGGCAGTGCCTCTTGTTTTGCTTACACTGTGGACTGCTGTAATTCCTTTTATCAGCTGTCAGCCCTCGGTATCTCATTTTGGTTTAGGGGCACTTTTTTTGTAGCTGAAAAACTAGAAGGAAATTGGATTTTGTGTTTGCTCTGAAAGCTCTCCAAATGTTCCTGTAAACGAAAAATCTTTGTCCTCTACACTCCTATGGCAAATAAAGCAACAGTACAATCTTGTTTTCAATGGCATTGGTTAGAAAGAAATGCTGTGATGCCAATTGCATTGTTCATGCCCTGAAAGGTCTGCTGGTTTGCACCTATGTGAGTGGGGCTGAATGATGTGAGAGCAGTGGATGGGGCTTTACCTGAGTTTCATTTACACCTCAGTTAAAAGTCATTTACTGGCCTGCAGGTCTCCACTGCCCTCCTGTACAATGTGTTTAGTAAAAACTGGTTGGGGGTGCTTTACAACCCAGGGAAAGGCATTGGGATTCCCACTGACTTACTCAACAATCCCAGAGAAGTCTGTGAAGTGGATGGCTCTTCCACCAGGCCCAGTTCAGCTCCTCTAACCATTTGGGTTTGTTTTCCTGTGTTTCTGCTGTGCTTTTAAGCTCAGAATCAGAGCAGTAAGCAAGACCTTTAACCACAGCTACCTTACCTAACTTGTTACTCCATCCTAGTGTAGAACATGCAATGGGCTGTTCTTCCAAATGTCCACAGGACTCGCAGAAACCATCAGGCCCTGTCCTAAGCCATGTAAAAGGTAAAAACAAGGTCCGTTTTCAGTTTTAGTCTTTCTTCTGACCTAGACTTGGTAGTGGGGTCAGGCATCTCTCCTTGGTAGGAAAGTGCTGTGGTGAGTTTTGCCAGCAATCGGTAGTAAGCAGCAGTGGTGCAGCTTTCCATATCCATGGCATTCAGGCCTCTCTCAGTAGGATGGATGTAGGACCTGTAAATGAAAGAAGATTACATTATAAACACTTCTTTGCTGTTGACTCATTCTTATCTCCTTCGCTTACCATACCACCTTAATTCATTTATACAGATATTACTAATTAGTAGGAAATACTGACTTTTCAAACTCTGAGGAAGAGGGAAAAGGAGAAGAGAGTCTCTGGGCTCAGAATTTCCACCAATTTTTCACGTCTGCTCAAACATTGTAGGGAGCTGTATGAAGCCCTCAATAGCTTAGCTGCGGGCAGACTCTCTGGACCAGGCTTTACTGAAGTTTCTCCTGCAAGTAACCCCAGAGGATGTCACTATGCACATGTACAGAAAAGGTTGTTTAAGTTCCCATCTCTGCCTCTGGATATTTGCTTCCTGCCTCTGGAGTGGGGATGGAATAAGCTCACATCAGTTTTTGTTCAGCAAATGTAGAAGCAGCCCTGCAAAGGTAGAGCGTAAACACCCCTCTTTACATGACTCTGCTACCGGGTTAAAAAAACACCAGCACTCATGACATCTTGTCAGGTTTCACAATATTGCTTGACCTTTCACTACAAGGACCTTTTTATGATTTTTAACACCATGTGAGAAATGTTTTATTCATCAGGCTACTTGAAAATTGTTGAATTAAGTCTTGAAATCACTGGGAGTCCTTTTGTTGACTTAAAAGGAATGCTGGTGAGTCACCTGTGGTCCTGCATGGGGGAGAGCTCTCCTGCCAAGCATTAGAGGCTTAACTCCTATCAAAAGGATCATATGGTCTTCAGAAGCAATCAGCAGGTGAAAATACAATTTTCTGGCCCTTCAGGTTTTTGGGTGGCTTCAACTCCCTGACGAGCTTTGGCCAACAGTTTTCCTTCAGTCCTGTGGTATGTTACCAGACAGGACGAGGCACAGGTGATGAATTTGGGCACCCTCTGATACAGTTCAGCCTGGTGACAAATGGAAGAGTTCCTGCTTTCCAAAATGCAAGGAAGAAACTGAAGAGCACACAGCCTTGTTCATATCTCCAGCTTTCTCTGATACATCTAAAAAGAGACTGAAAGTTGCCTTCTCTGGTATTTACTTCCAATAACCATTACAACACCTTGGATTCAGCCATCACTGGTTTCCCTTCCTCACATCTTTCCAGTGCACTGACCAGCATATCTTGCATTTTCCATAGTTTTAGGCAGAGACATACCTTAGTGGAAGATGTTTTAAGAACAGCTTCACTGTTTTTTATAACCATGGTAATAAATCCTGTTCACAGGATAATATGGTGCCCACTAAGTGCAACCCACTCTGCTGGAACAGCAGTTTGCTGCTGCCTATGAATAAGACAGATTATTTTAGTTATTTTAAGGTATTTCCAGTTGAAGTAACTCCTTAACAACATGACTGACTATTTTCCAAACTGGTCCATGACTGGTTTATATTATGGCTGCATTCACAGCACCCGAGGAGTCAGATGAGTCATCCAAAGAACTGAACTCCATTTAGATGTGGGGTGGGAAATCTATTCATGTGTTATCAGGAGATAACATGATATCTGGAAACCTGGCTGGTTACATTGGCTCACAGTTGGAGGCCATCAGGGAATGTCACTATCATGATTATTTATCCACCTAACCTGTAAATAAGAAATTCCCTGTGGCTGCCTTGTCCTTCACCATGGAAGGGACTTTTGCAGGCGTGGGTCTGTCACTGACTGTCTGCAAAACCTTGGGTGAAGAGCTGTGGAGAGCTTGTTAGTGGGCAGTGCCTCCTGCAGGAACTGAATGTTTGGAAAACACCTGCCTGTTTGATTTTTAAATATATAATTGTCCATAGCCCTGCTGTGCCTTGTTCCTGCACACACACAGTTGCTATGGGACTAATGCAGGAGAACTACAGAGCCCTTCGCTCCACCGTCTAAATAAAAGTATGCAATGGAGAAGCTGATTTAGGCACATTCTGTATAAAGTTATGACACGGGGAGCAAAAGGGAAACAAAAACCTTATTTCAAATAAATAATAGCCATCCATGTTTTGGCAGGCTTAGACTCCATGACAATGCTCCAAAGCATTTCATGAGAGGGCCAGTGGGACACGACTGTAGAGGCAACCATGCAGACAAATGTCCTGATGCTGCTTAGTCTTACAGCTACTAGTGTCTGCTCCCTGTATGACTGTGGTTGGCAGACAAAGGGCTTGGCAGACCAGCACATGAAATGCCATGTTGTAAAATCGCAGTGAATCAAGACCTTGGCTTGTCTGTGTTCAAAGGAGAACAGGTCACTTGGAGAGGATGTAAATGGCAAACTCCCATCCCTTGAGGGGACCGAGCAGGCCTCTCTGTAGGGAAATCTGTTTTTCACTGCTGGTCCAGGTGAAAGACAGCGGCAAAACTTCAGCAGGGACCAAAGTAAAGGGAGCATCCATGGTTCATGTGTACAGCAAGGCCAGAGAATGGAAAATCTCCTAAGTGGGGTTGCAGAATGACAAAAGTGAGGTAGTCTGGCATATCTTCCCTTTCAGCTCCCCTGGAGATTGTACAGGAAAAGGATTGGAGGAATCACTTCCTGATGTTGTCTGCTTTTGAATCATGGGATCTCAATCCTCTATTCCAATGGAAGAAGGTCTTTGTTCTTGGCATAATTTTTCAAAAGTCCTTATTTTCCCTGATATTTTTATCATACTTTACCAATTTTCTAGACTTCAGAACTTTGCATTTTTATCAGCTCTAATCTGCTTCCCCCTCTCCCTCTTTGTCATATGGTGCTTTTTTTATTTCTAATTGGAGCCTGCACTTTGCCACAGTGTCTGGAAGGGATTTTAGCTAACGTTGTCTTCTTTATTGATTGTGTGACTGTGATTATTTTGGTTTGAAAAATCATTGCTTTCCATTAGCCTTCTGTCTTTGCCTTTCCTCCTGTTTGCTTATAATTTGCTTATAATTTTTTAGCCTGGAGGAATTAGCTCTTCTGAACCACCACACTTGTGTGCATGCATATGGCTTCGCTTATTAAGTGGGATTGTCCAGTTTCCCCTCTTAAGCAGAAAGACTATCACTCAGTGCCTGAGCATTTGTAGTGTGAGATGTGCACAAAAATCCAGAATATAAATTCCTCCCTGAATGTCAGCAGCACCTCGCTGCTCCCCTTTTAATTGCGGTCAGACCTTGTAACTCAGGTCCCATGGTTTTCATGTCTAAGGATATGTCTGTGCTAAGGTGAACGTCTCCACTGTTGCACAAACACTTCTCAGCTTGGAATTATCTAAGAGAGGTCACAACCGCAGGGAGAATGTAGATTAACTAATTCCAGCCCTAGGGAGCAGCTCAGCCCATGGCACCAGCTCCCAGGTGAGCATGTTCACAGGATGCTGCAGCTCCTGGGGGAGAGGAAGGTGATGCCCTTTGGGTTGTGTGCTGGTGCTGCATAAGCAGAGGTTGCCTGCTCCCCCATTTCACAGCCACTGGTTTTCAAACCTCCTGTACCCTCAGGGGCAGAGTTTCTCAGCATTGAAGGTCTGTAATATGGTCTGTAGTATGGCCTGTGGGCAGAGGAATTACCCCAAGACAGAACTGTGTAGCTGGAGCAAGGAAGCTTTATCAGGAGTCTGCAGAGCTTCTCCTTTGACCTTGTTCCTCAGCACACAATGCTACCCCCACCCTTCTCATCCAGGACAGCCCAGGGGCAGGCAAATGCTCTAAATATATCTGCAGTTTACACATAAGAAAACCTTAAATCTATCTGCAGACAACCAATGCTGAAGGTCAAGCATAGGACAAGGGGAGTCTTGTTCAGAGCTGGCCTTGTTTTGCCCCAGGGCAGACTCTCTGGCCTTTGTTTTTCCACCCCCAAGCACTGAAGGATCATTCTGCTCCAGCAGGCCAGGGAGGGTGAAGTTATGCTGCCAGTCCCTTGTGCATGGCTGTGCTCCAGTGGGCTCAGTACAGGTGTGGAGCCTGCCCAGGCTGGAGGTGGGGGTTTGAGGAGGTGAAGGGGGTTTGTGCATCCGGGAGTTCAGGAAAGACAGTGGGTGAAAGCCAGTCCCATTCTGGCTGTGAGCACTTGGCCAGACTTTCAGACAACCTGCAAATGTTTCACCAGGCTGAAGTTACCAGGAAATGAACTGGGGGGTACAATTCTGGTATATTAGGAATGTCCTGACATATAAAGTCTGCAAGTTCTTGATACAACCCCTGCTAAGGAGATGATGAGGAGTGGAGACAACTCATTATTTAGACACATGGCCAGGAGCCACCTCTCCATTTCCCACAGAAAATCATGGAATCACAGACTGGTTTGGGTTGGAAGGGACCTTAAAGATCATCCAGTTCCAACTCTTGTTTTTGTCCCCAGCTGCCCTCAGGTCTCTTCAGCAGCACCACCTCCATCCTCCTCTTCCCAGAAGAAGACCTCTGTCTGGGATATCACTTACCACTAAATGCAAAGGGTCACCTCCTTCCCAAGGGTCCAAAGCACCTGGTGACAGTATTTTTAAGTGCTAACACTGTCAAATAGATTAAGAAAAAAGAATTTGATAGGGATTGTATCTCAGCTTACCTCTGCTGATGACTCTGTTACAGTCAGGTCATCATCCCTGCTGGAGAGCTCCTTGTGTTTGTCAAGGGGAAGACACTGTTGTGCCCTCTCACCCCACAGATTAGATCAGGGAGTTTGGTGAGTGAAGATAGAAGTGATTTATAAATGTTTGTTTGGTGTTACTATTCTTCAATTCATCTGACCAATGGGGTTTGTACCTTGTATATCTTTGAAGGTCAGTTCTGAGGACCATCCTGCTAATTACATCAAAATACAACTTCATCACTGTTGTAGCAACTGAGGAGACTGTACATTGCTACATTCAGCAGAGAGGGGCTTCTGCTTCTACTTTTCCTTCATGTAGCTACGTTGCAGATATAAAAGGTAATATTCCTAGCCTGGGAGTTGACTAGGGGTTATGTGAGAGTAGCAACTCTGTTGTTGCAAGCTGTCTTCTTCTAAAATGTAATTAAATCAGGTTTTGTAAGCTCCACTGTGCTGCACAAAACCATGACAAGAAAAGGGAAAGTTTAATAGCCAGAGCAGCTAGAGAAGTAATGAGATTTTAAAGCTCAATTTGAATAGAACAATGGATCAGAAAGGTGCCTCGAAATGTAAAGAATTAGTTAGCTTTCTTGGTTCTCTTAAAATAAAGTAAAAAATGTGTTTTTTCCCCCAGAAAGATTATTTAAATCCAATATAATGCCAAATGGAATTAGCAGCATGCTATTTCATTTCGTTTCATTCTGATGCCCTGAATGCCTCACCTCAGTCACTGGAAATGTGATGGAATAGCTGGCTCAACCTGGAATCCACCTCTAAGCATGTGGAAGACAAGGTGATCAGGAGTAGTCAGCGTGGATTCAACAAGTGGAAATTGTGCTTAACCAACTTAATTGCCTTCTACGATTGGATAACTGGCTGGATAGATGAGGGGAGAACCGTGGATCTTGTCTACTTGGATTTCAGCAAGGCTTTTGACACTGTTTCCCGTGATATTTTCACAAGCAAGCTCAGGAAGTGTGGGCTGGATGAGTGGACAGTGAGGTGGATTGAGAACTGAATGAATGGCAGATCCCAGAGAGACGTGATCAGTGGCACAGGTTCTGTTTGGAGGCCTGTCATTAGTGGTGTCCTTCAGGGTTCAGTACTGGGCCCAGTATTGTTTAGCTTATTCATCAATGACTTGGATGAAGGGGCAGATGCTTCCTCAGCAAGACTGGAACACAAAGCTGGGAGGAGCAGCCAATACCACAGAGTGCTGTGCAGCCCTTCAGGGGGACCTTGGCAGGCTGGAGAGATGAGCAGAGAACTGTCTGAAATTTAGCAAAGGCAAAGGCAGGGTCCTGCACGAGGGGAAGAATAACCCTGGACACCAGCACAGGCTGGGGGCTGACCTGCTGGAGAGTAGTTCTGCAGAGAAGGACCCAGGGGTCCAGGAGGACAACAAGCTGTCCATTGACCAAGGAGGCCAATGGTACCCTGGGGTGCATTAGGAAGAGTGTTGCCAGCAGGTTGAGGGAGGGGATCCTGCCCTTCTACTCAGCCCTGGTGAGGTCATATCTGGAGTGCTGTGTCCAGTTCTGGGCTCCTCAGGACAAGAGAGACATGGACAGATGGAGAAAGTCCATGGGAGGGATAAAAAGATGATCAGGGGACTGGAGTCTCCCACTCATGAGGAGAGGCTGAGGGAGCTGGGCCTGTTCAGTCTTGAAAAAAGATGACCGAGGGTGGATCTTATCCATGTCCATAAGTATCCAAAGTGAGGGTATCAAAAGGATGGATCCAGGCTCTTCTCAGTGGTGTCAAGCAATAAGATGAGAAGCGATGGGCAGCAGTTGGAGCACAGCATTTCCTCCTAAATATGAGGAAGAACTTTTTTACTGTGCAGATGACTGAGCAATGGAACAGGTTGTCCGGAGAAGTTGTAGAGTCTCTGTCTCTGGAGATATTCAAAAGCTGTCTGGACACTATCCTGAATAACATGTTCTAGGGGACCCTGTTTGAGCAGGGAGGTTGGACTAGAGGACCTCCAGTGGTCCATTCCAACCCCAACCATTCTGTGGCTGTGCTTTTGTCATCCTATACTGGAAGGTGCCCTCTTCACA